>NC_137743.1:2242500-2252500 GCF_963264785.1 Psittacula echo
GTTAATTTGGGAAACAGATGGAGTGCTACATCTCTCTCAAAGACTAAGGTCTAATGTAACCCTATGGCGTTATCTATCTGACTAGAGGGAGGCTCTGCAGTCTGAAGACCATTCCCAGGTCAAACTGTACCATAATGCAGAAATATGTCCTGGAAAAGGCACTTACAGGGTTTTATACAGATTTCAGACAACTCTGAATTTGGGCTCTGCCACTTTATTTTGCTGGGTTTGAAACACAAGGCAAAATGCAAATTTCCAGAGAAGAAACATAATCAGAATATCCTGCTAACATTTGGGAATATTCGTATTATTATTAAGTATATCTCTACACACATCTTCCATCTTTGCGTGTTTTCTGATATTTTCCTGACCTTATTTTTTTACTATTAAAATCCTTTTTTATGTGACCTTCATGGGAAACCACACAAGCCAAAAATGTACAATTTAGAAGCCCTGCAGCAGAATAGCATAAAACCTCCGAAAACACTGAGAGTTTTTTTCTGCTGCTCATTGAAACTATTCTTTTGCTGAGAATGTCTCCAACCTGGAGTGAATTTTTATGACCAAGCTATATGAAAATGGGGGGTGTAAATAGTTACAACCCCCCTAAAAATAACGACACAAACACTGATGCTGCAATAAATCACAGAGGCACAGACACATTTGCTGTTGCTGGAGGCATGGGAGACCTCTGATTCAGTAGTGCTGCTTGTCCTCACTCAGCTCACTGGATCCAAATGAGGAAGAAAAAGAAGAGGGGTTGGAGAAGCAGGAACCCAAACTGTTCAGACCATCTAAAAGAGCTGAGGCAGGACAGACTGAACAAAGTCCGCATAACTACACATTCACCTAACTGACATTTCCTGTATGGACAG
Organism: Psittacula echo; assembly: GCF_963264785.1. Taxonomy (NCBI): domain Eukaryota; kingdom Metazoa; phylum Chordata; class Aves; order Psittaciformes; family Psittacidae; genus Psittacula; species Psittacula echo. Next base: position 2,243,376 of record NC_137743.1, read on the forward strand.
CATGAGTTTGCCTCAAATTTTCATGTTCTGTGATCAGTGAGTAACCCTTAAGGGGGTGAGGGTGGTGAAGAGAAGGATTGAAATGAGCTCTAAGTTAAAGTAGTAGAAATTGTTACTGGGAAAGATAGATGCTCAATGATTTCAGAAATCCACTCTTTTTGGCTACATTCCCAAACTGCCCCAAACTTTTTGTCCCCAGCTGCTCACAGACATTTGCAGGTCCCAGTTGAGTTTTGTAGGCAGCTACTTCTGATGCACTGCTTCATAGCCAAACAAGATGCAACATCTTATTAAGTATGGGTAAAAATCCCTTGGCAAAGCATCACTGGGAAATCAATGGTCACTGCTGTCCAACAAAAGGAATCATCAAAGGTGTGGGAAACATCATATATAAGAGTAAAAGCAAATTCTCCAATCAGTCATAACAGCAGAGGCAAACGGCAAGGCAAATCTGTGACCTGGACAATGGAATAAATCAGTTGGGTTTTTTAAACTTCAAACTCTATATTTCATAGTAAACTAGGAGACCTTGTCTTCCAGATTCAGTCCCAAAATCAAGTAATTCCCAATATGGGTCTACTTTGCGAAGTGCTTGTCAGACAAGGAGGGTGTTGAGCTGTTAGTCCAGATTGGTCCATGAATAATAAAGAGGTTCTGGAAATATAACCTCCGGGTTGCATCAACCGAGCAAGAAACACAAGAATCAAGAACACTCCCACAGCGTGTTCAGCTTGGCAACATGCAAGGTTTCTAAGAGGACCGACAAGTGTATTATCCCCTCTGTTGTCTTGTGTCCTGACAAAATTCAGAAAGCTACCTTCCCCCCGGGATAGGGGATGAATCGCTCTTCCTAAGCTCCTGATAAATCTGCTCCCTACCTGGAAACATGGGCAGGATGTTACCACAAATGTCTTTATTATGTAAATGGGCAAAGCATTGAGATGGGTTGGCAAAACAATAATTATTCAGCTATTTGATTCTCTGCAAATCTGTTTCAACGTCAAGCCTGAGACACTGAACCAAGCGATAAGAAACATAGAAGGTGCCTCCATGCTTGTACTATGGGTGCTTTCTGTCCTCAGGCCAACTGCTGCCATACCAGTGGGCTACAGAGGGGAAAGGAAAAGCACTTGAGCTATTCAGACAGAGTATCTCCAAAAGGTTTACTCATCCTACAGAAAACCTGCAACCATGAGAAGAAGTCCCAGCAATTTGATATCTTCTGTGAAATTCGGTTGAAATTGTGTGACAGGTTAAAAAGGTTCCTGGGACGACTGACAGACCAACAGATGCTCCTACAGAGCGTGCAATTGTTCAAGCCTCATTTCACTTGGAAACCAGGTTAAAGACAGGCAAACGGTGAAACCAAGCAACAGGCAACCAAGCTCCCCCTCTGCAAAGTGCAGAAATAATGCTGTGAAAAAGCACAAAATCCTGGGGCTGCAACATCTGATCCTCTTTCCTTTTTTATTTTTCCCATTACTGCTTGTTGGTCATGACAGCCAAGTCTTTTAGGGTGAAAACCTTCACTTCTGAGTTTACTTGTGAAGCCCCCACTGCATGATAGGTGCTAAGCAAATACAATATTAAACAACAGCCAAATCTGGTCAAAGCAGGAGAAACCCAGTTCATTCTTAGCAATCCTGTCCTTGAAAATCACCTTTTGCCAGGGTGAAAAAATCCTCACTCCCCATTTTTCAAGCTTATTGAGAGCAAGACCTCCTCAGGATAGTTTTGCCAGGAATCCCAATTTTCCCATCTAAAGACTGTGCAAGGGCACGGGAGGGAGCTCAGGTGGTACCTGTTATGGGTGAGCATCCCCTTCTGCCCCAGCCCTTGCAGAGCGACAGGACATGTGCCAAAAAGGTTTGATGTTGTTAGTGCTTGGCAAGGCAGAGTCCCTGCATCACAAGCTGTTGTTGGCCAAAGACTATGCAGTCTCTGCAGGACTTCAAAAAGTTGGTGTATTTTTAAATGCACGGGGGGAAGAATGAATTGCAGTTGTGGGTTGTCTGACTTCTTCTCTTTACACAGTCTAATACACAAGAACTGATTAAATTAGATTTGCATGGACATTGTGGAAGCTTTATTTGGAACCAGCTGATGACACAAGTGAGACAAATTTGCACCCAGGTCCTAAAAAGCAAAGTCCATTCATCACTCTGAGCTGGAAAAGCCCTTATTTTTATTTCCAGATGATCCAAAATTCAAGTCTAGTATTAATTTTATATTCTAACTTTAACAAGGTAGGCAAAGGTACATGGGGACTATTGGAACTGTGTAGAGAAACTACACTCAGCTAACAAAAATATCTACCTTTCCTTTTAGGCTGGTGTTTGCCACTAACAAATGCTGGTCAAATTTTACAGTGCAGTCCTATAAGATTTCATAGGTGCTTAAATTGCTAAGCTCCAATGTGTATTTGTAGAACCAAAGCAAAATCAATCAATTGTAATAACAAATGAAACTGTTATTTTTAAGCATTAACATGCATGTGAGTCACCAAACATTTAGGAATTCAGTATTCTCCACAACATTGGAATCAAACAATTATACTCTTTTGGAAGGTCGTGATACAGATTTTTGTGAGAAACACAAATGAGTTCAACAGTTGCAGCTCATTTCTAATCTCCAATCCGTGGGTTTGCATTTCTGAGTGTCTTGGAAAATACACTCCTGGGCATGCATGTGCAAGTACAATCATGGATTTTTTGAGATACCTGGTGATATGCATTAGAGTATTTGAGATTAAACTTGAGCCTTTAGTCTCTTTCAAGTGCTTAAATAACTGCCTCTTCAGGCTCAAACCAAACCAGTCTCAAGAAGTAGCTGGAGGAGCATTTTAAAACTAATCTTCTAAATTCTGCTCCTGGATTGGTAAGTGTTTGGCAGTCGCCTTCTGTTCAGCTGGAATAGGAGGTTCTCCTCCATTTAACATCAGGACCTTGGAGTCAATGCAGTGCTACTTTTTGAGGTGGTCCTTGCCTGACATCTCTTGTCGAGAAAAAGGCACTGGAAAAGATCAGATGAGAGGAATCAAACTATCTGAAACAAACTAAATACATATATATTCCTTCAAGAAAAGGAATGCAAACATCAAAAGCAATCTTGATACTCTTCCAGCGCTTTGTTATTTGGTCTTTAACTTCAGTTGTCTTCGTCACCACAGCTGGCTTAGTCTTCTGATGAACCATTACTATTAGATTTCACTTTACATTCTGTGTCTGGTTCGCATTCAGTCCCAAGTGTCACAGCCTCGCTAGGATTCTGCCTACCCACATGGAATGGAAGGTTACTGGCTCTATAGAAAAGACAAACCTGGTAGGTGGGGAGGGGGAGTTGCTCTTTACGTTAGGGATAGGCTGGAGAGTACAGAACTCTGTCTGGGGACGGGTGAGCAGTCGACAGAGAGTTTGTGGGTCAGGGTTAAAGGGAGAGCAGCGATGGGGGACATCACTGTGGGGATCTGTTACAGACTGCCTGATCAAGAGGAATCTGTGGATGAAGTGCTCTATAGGCAGATAGGAACAGCCTCAAGCTCACAGGCCCTTGTTCTTATGGGAGACTTCAACCACCCTGACATCTGTTGGAGTGAAGGTACAGCCTGGCACAAGCAATCCAGGAGGTTCCTCGATTGTGTGGAAGACAACTTCCTTCTGCAAGTAATAGAGGAGCCAACAAGGAGAGGTGCCGTGCTTGACCTCGTGCTCACCAACAGGGAAGGGCTGGTTGGAAATGTGATGCTCCAGGGCAGCCTTGGTTGCAGTGACCACGAGATGGTCGAATTCGAGATCCTTGGGACAGTGAGAAGAGCGTGCAGCAAGCTCACTGCCCTGGACTTCAAGAGTGCAAACTTTGGCCTCTTCAGGAGCCTGCTTAGTAAGGTTCCATGAGACACAGCCCTAGAGGGCAGGGGGGCCCAAGACTGCTAGTTGTTATTCAAGGATCACCTGCTCCAAGCTCAGGAGTGTTGCATCCCAACTAGAACGAAGCACAGCAGGAGGGCCAGGAGACCTCCTTGGCTGGATAAGGAGCTGCTCAGGAAAATTCAAAGGAAAAAAGAGGCTTATAGAAGGTGGAAGCAGGGACAGGCGGCCTGGGAAGGATACAGGGATGCTGTCCTGGAAGCTAGGAACCAGGTGAGGAAGGCTAAGGCCCAGTTAGAATTGAACTTGGCTAGGGATGTTAAGGATAATAGGAAGGGATTCTATAGGTACGTAGCGAGTAAAAGACAGACTAGGGACAACGTAGGCCCCCTTCGGAAGATATTGGGAGAACTGGCTACCCAGGATTTGGAGAAGGCTGAGGTTCTTAATGACTTCTTTGCCTCAGTCTTCACTGGCAAAGTCTCTGACCGCACCACCCAAGTCTTGGAAGGCGAACTCAGGGACTGTGAGAATGAAGACCCTAGGCCCACTGTAGGAGAGGATCTGGTTCGAGACCATCTTAAAAACCTAAACGTACACAAGTCCATGGGACCTGACGAAATCCATCTGCGGGTCCTGAAGGAGCTGGCAAATGAAGTTGCTAAGCCACTGACCATCATAGTTGAAAGATCATGGCAGTCAGGTGAAGTTCCCGATGATTGGAAAAAGGGAAATATAACCCCCATTTTCAAGAAGGGGAAAATGGATGACCCGGGGAATTACAGACCAGTCAGTCTCACCTCTGTGCCTGGCAAACTCTTGGAGCAGATTCTCCTGGAAGACATGCTAAGGCACATGAAAAACAAGGAGGTGGTTGGTGACAGCCAGCATGGCTTCACTAAGGGGAAATCCTGCCTGACCTATTTGGTGGCCTTCTATGATGGGGCTACAAAACTGATGGAGAGGGGCAGAGCAGTTGACGTCATCTACCTGGACTTGTGCAAAGCATTCAACACTGTCCCACACGACATCCTTGTCTCTAAATTGGAGAGACATCAATTTGATGGGTGGACCACTCGGTGGATAAAGAACTGGCTGGATGGCCGCATGCAAAGAGTTGTGGTCAACGGCTCCATGTCCGGCTGGAGACCGGTAACGAGTGGTGTCCCTCAGGGATCGGTGTTGGGACCGATCTTGTTCAACATCTTTGTCGGTGACATGGACAGTGGGATTGAGTGCGCCCTCAGCAAGTTTGCTGATGACACCAAGCTGTGTGGTTCGGTTGATACGTCGGAGGGAAGGGATGCCATCCAGAGGGACCTCGACACGCTTGTGAGGTGGGCTGATGCCAACCTGATGAAGTTTAACCATGCCAAGTGCAAGGTCCTACACCTGGGTCGGAGCAATCCCAGGCACAGCTACAGGTTGCGCAGAGAAGAGATTCAGAGCAGCCCCGCAGAGAAGGACTTGGGGGTGTTGGTCGATGAGAAAATGAACATGAGCCGGCTGCAGTGTGCGCTCGCAGCCCAGAAAGCAACCGTATCCTGGGCTGCATCAAGAGGAGCGTGACCAGCAGGTCGAAGGAGGTGATCCTGCCCCTCTACTCTGCTCTCGTGAGACCTCACTTGGAGCATTGTGTGCAGTTCTGGTGTCCTTAACATAAAAAGGACATGGAACTGTTGGAACAAGTCCAGAGGAGGCCACGAGGATGATCAGGGGAGTGGAGCACCTCCCGTATGGAGACAGGCTGAGAAAGTTGGGGCTGTTCAGCCTGGAGAAGAGAAGGCTTCGTGGAGACCTCAGAGCAGCCTTCCAGTATCTGAAGGGGGCCTACAAGGATGCTGGGGAGGGGCTTTTCATTAGGGACTGTAGTGACAGGACAAGGGGTAACGGGTTCAAACTGAAACAGGGGAAGTTTAGATTGGATCTAAGGAAGAAATTCTTTACTGAGAGGGTGGTGAGGCACTGGAATAGGTTGCCCAGGGAGGTTGTGAATGCTCCATCCTTGGCGGTGTTCAAGGCCAGGTTGGATGAGGCCTTGGGTGCCATGGTTTAGTGTGAGGTGTCCCTGCCCATGGCAGGGGGTTGGAACTGGATGATCTCAAGGTCCTTTCCAACCCTAACTATTCTATGATTCTATGATTCTATGATGCTTTCAGCTGGACCATGAATCAGAAAATGCAATGTTATGCTCTGATTTCTGTTCCGAGAGGGGAAAAAATCCCAACATTCCCCTGAAATGTAAGAACAAGAAAAAATTGATGAGGTTGCTCTGTCACCTACCAACTCTAAAGAATGAGACCTGAAAAGTTTTCCTTGCCATACTTTATTCTCTTCCTCTGGACCACAAAATGCCCATTGAAGAAGACATGCTGTCAACCCAACTAGGAACAGTGCTCTCTGGGCAGTTAATTAAGACGTTTATCCCTTCATTCCCAAACTGAGTACATTTCAATCTGTTTAATTCTCACAGGAAGTCAAAAATAAAGTCAGCGAAGAGTCATATTGCTGCACAACTGCAATGCTCTCAACGGAAGTGTTTCACTCCCAGCCTGGTCTCTGCTGTGTGAAAGGTTTGTAAATGCCTGGAAGACCCAGAAACAAAACCTTCACAGAATAATACAAAGGCTGGGTGGTTTTTTTCCACGTGAAGAGCTTTTTGTTGGAGATTAAGTTTACAACAATTTTAAGCATCTTCCTGATTTTCAAAACCTGTTATCTTGTTAAAAATAAAATGAAGGTTTGGGTTTTTTTTTAAAAAACAGAGCATCTTCCCCTGGGTTTTTTGGGGTTTTTTGGAGCTGTAGGTGCTGATTCTTCCCCATGTGCTGCACTTGCTGCCCTCCAACCATGCCGCATGGTTGAACCCCAGAGAACACTGCTTGTGTCCAGCACAACATAGACTTCTGGAAGACACAGGGTGACCAGAGCATGGATTCTGTAAGGAAATGAGGGCATCTAGCTTTAATTTCCAAAAGGCCTCTGGTATCATTTCAGCATCCTGTTATACTTTGGACTCGCTTGGCTTGCACATACAGGAACCCAATTAGAGCTGTCCAAAGAGTCTCAAAAACCAGATGAACTTAAGAAGCTTTGATTCTTAGTGAAAAAGACACTTTCCGCTCAAGATTTTCAAGCACTCAGTCACAGTTGGCATGCCTAAGCTTTGGACAGAGCTTTCCTAGTTTCTCAAATACCGACACAAAAACGATTGCTTAATCTTTTTCTTCTGAAGTCTAATCAGGACAGGGTACATTTTGGATAGGAATAATTCCAAACCCCCCTTTTTTTCCTGAAAAGTCCAAATGATTAACTTTCCTCTCTGTGCTGCTGGTGCACAAGCACTGCATTTCCTCATTTTTGACACAAGTGGGATTAGTGGAGGTTTGTAACAAAGGCTGTTCTGACAGTCTGCGTAGCCACGGCCAAACCCAGGAATACTGGGAATGCTGATGAGAAAGCCTGCTCGTTTCTAGCCCAACGAGATTTGGAAAAGTATTTAAACTTTTGGAGCTTAACTAAATCTTCAGACCTTTGGGTATTGTCACACTGGGAACTGTGATAACTGCAGGTTTTATTATATGTCTTTCTCCTGCTATTTAATGTCCAATTAATTTCATGATAGGGCATATTAAAAAGATGCTTCGTGTATGGAGGAGGATTGCATTGTGCTCTAACCATTTATTGTAAAGCTACAGAGGATATCCTAAACCAAATAAATATTAGTTTGTCCTAATTTTTACTTTAGAGAAGAATGAAATAACTGATTCTTGGTTTAAATCCAAGGTTTGGAGCAAATATGGGGCATGACTTTTTATTTTTTAGGAAAACTAAGCATTGCTCTGGGGAATAAACATCCCTCTGACCCCTGTAAAAATCAAGGCACAAGGTCAGCATATGGAAATTATTTTCCTCTTGACCGTGACTTGCAAAAGAGACACCTGGAAATATTGTGCTGTTTATTGGTAGCAGCCTTGTTAAACTACTCCCCTTCCAAATACAGTGAAATGGTAGCACTTAACAGCCACGACACAGCCATTGTAAACATACACCTCTGTGTCTGTATGCCACTGCAGAAGCTGAAATTCATCTCAGCAATAAGAATATGCACCGAGTGAGCTCTTTTAATGACTCGGTCAGGCTTTGGAAGCTGTTGAATATGCATTTGCTATTTGGCTCCTTTTGCTACAAGAAGCTGCCCCAAGAACAGGTCCCTCCTATTGCCTACATATGGCTGGGTTTGGCTCAGAGCTTTAAATATGTGCCTGGGCATGTATTTAAACATATTTGAACGCATTTCAGGCGTTCAAAATGAAGTCGTGATCCAGGCATTTTAGTAGGTAACACTTTGCAGGACTGAGTCCAGAGACAGCAGTGATATGTCTGCATGGTTCTGCTGTGCTCCACCGTCCGTAACCATCCCAACTCACTTCCTTGTCCAGGTGACACTGAAACTTATAGGTTTTCAAGGGGCAAACCTATAGATAAGCTGAAGGTTTTCCATTGAAAACCCCACGTACTCAGACTTCATTTATAATCCCAGGTCTGGACAAGGCGTCCTTTTGTAAATGGGTGGTTTTTGTTTTGCATTAACCGGGGGCCTTCCATGGCAGCAAACATCAGGTGGACAGTATATCCCATCTAGGAGTTTCCCATATTAAGACAACTGTTGATTCTTTCCCTTAGGTTTCATGGTGTTGAGATAGGATGAACTCAATGGCAGAAGGGGTACCACAAGCTAACAGGTTAAGCAGAATATAATGGGACATTTGCATCTTCATTCCCTTCTTTCCTAAGTCACTATCCACAGCTTAGTTTCCACACCTAAATATAGAAGGGTCATATTTACACATTCTTTTGTTCTAAAGTCCAATTAATTTTTCATCAGAAGAATTAAACAATTAATAATTTTATTTAAACTTCCCAAAACCACTCCACTGCTGGAAGGACCTCACGGTGCCCACGCCATGCAGATCTGCTCCCTGCAAAACCTGTAAACCGACTCCAGCCTCCAGTGTAAGCAGCAAGATTCAATTTTTGTGATTGTCAGATGGAAAAGGGCCCTGTTCCGCTCAGAAACGTGCAAAGTGTTTCATCTAGAGTGATATTTGCCTAAAAGATTTCTCTCTCCAGCTTTCACTCGAAAACCTTCTGCCAGTCGTGTCCCAAGGACCATCTGCTGGGAAATTTAGTGGGAATGTGTATATAGAGAGAAGAGTGAAAATTGTTTTGCAATTTCTTCCAAACCAATTCTGGCAC
>NC_137743.1:2255000-2377500 GCF_963264785.1 Psittacula echo
CTGCTTATAATTATTATAATCTGACACTTTTCATCCACCTCAGGTGCTATTTTTTTCTCACAAGAGAGCAGATTAATTGTATATCAACTGATATACATAAAAAAGGGTTTGATAGAAGGCTTAATAAAGTAACATTAAATAGGCGCTCCCACTGAAATTCTAATGTGTATATTCTTAATTAAATTCCCTCGTACAGTACAGTAATTCAGGTGCATTTGGATTCCTTTTTCCTCCGCTGAATATAAAGTTTAAAATTATTGTTGCTATGAAACTGAAGGCAAATAAGAAGGGAAAAACCCTGCAAGCCTGACCCACATAGGCCCCTGTTGTGGAGGGAGAAAAACCAGTTAATGCTCCATCTCTCATTCTGCTCCGCGTCTACGCGGGCCCTCGGTATTCTCATGTTAAAGAATACGCTCTCCCATTAGAATTTCAATAGAGCCCTGCTCCCAGGTGAAAAGGCAATATCCACATTAAAATGAAGATATTATTAAAAAAAAGAAAGTACCATGTGCAGCAGTCTATTGACATCACTCTGGAGGGAAACTGTTGATTTAGAGGAGGAGAGGTATTTGGGTATGTGTTTAAATTGAACATTTAATAGTACCGGTTCAGCTGCTATTTACTGGTGTACAGGAACTAAACACACAATGTTTACATGACTCTACAACGTGTCATTTTTCACCAGTCATAAAATACAAGCCAATATTACCCACAATAAGGAATATCCCAATTAATCCTCTTCTCTTAACTATTTCCTGAGAGTTATTAAATTGTGTGGTTTGCTGTGAAGAGGAAACTTTCTTTCCAGAGCACGCATCGTGCTGCGCACGGTGTTTAATCAGACACATTTAGTACAACCGCTCGAAAAAAATGAATGGAATCTCACGAGTCCCACGACGTTTCCTATGGAAATGAATGAAAGACACATGGGGTTTGCTAAAGATTCCAGGCTGGGCCTTCAGAGACCCTGCCGTCTTCCAGCGCCAGCGCTGTGTGCTCAGTGTGTGTGCATTAGCAATGGTGAACCTGGAAGAATGGACGTTTGGGCTACTGCTGGCATTCTCCAGGGGGTTCACGCAGGCCATCAGGACTCCAGCATTCAACAGCATTCACCACATTATACTGGATCTGCTTGAGATTAATTTGGCTTGCTTTGGCTTGGATCTCTTAGGTCAGGTTTTTCTCCATGCTAGTTTGGTATAAGCTGAAAGTGATAGTGTATTTCACTAAATCAAATCTTTTCAATCCTTCCACTCCTCTTTCTAGCACATGAGATCTTTAAACAAGCCTTTTCTCAATAACATCCCCAAGCTACTGGGGACAATTCTGTGTCTACTTCAGACTGCTGGCCAACATGCAGATCTCCTCACATCCGTATAAACACAGACTAATTCATATGAATTTATTGGGATGACCTTCACTTGCCACAGAGCCATTAGGTCACTGTTGAGCCTTCAGCATATAAGGAGGAATTTGTTTATTTTTCTAAACTTCAGTTCACAGCTCAGCTGTGGAATGGCCTATGGTGTTAAATGGTACATTTCAGCCTAATCCCAAACTTCCCTAGCATTTGGGAGATATTGCCTTCTTCTAATAACTATTATTTACTTCTAATTAAATCCTGAACGTGTTAAGTGATTTTCAAAAATAAAGAAAACACTTTCTAGTCCCTAAAAAGCTTTAGACTGGAGAGCAAGAGAGAGATGTAATGTTATAGAGGTAAAGTTACACCATATTTTGATAACAGTGGTTTAACGAACCCCAAACACTCCCAGCGTCACCATAGTCAGTTGAGCAGTTCACATTACACAGCAAAGCCAAAGTGGGACTTGCAGAGAGATTTTAATATGTTTTTATAGTTTACCCCAAAATGTATATTCAACTCAGACAAGTACTAGATCCTATAAGGTGTCTGTTCTCTTTTTTCTATGACATAGGCCTTTAGAAAACATCAACTTCCTCTCCCATCTGAGCCAGAATAAAGCTTTAAACATAATTTACAGTTCATCAAGCTAGTGCAGGGGGAGTGGAAATTCTTTGGTCTGTCCCTTACTTAACTTGAACATGCACAAATGGAGAGGAAATAAAGAAGAACCCATCCAATATCATTTGGGTCCTTCGTGTTTGCCCTGTACATTCCAGTTTGCTGAGGTGCGTCCACAAAGACCTACACACAAGCTCCCTGCTTTACCAGCTTTGCTCCCAGACATCAAAAGTTATGGCCAAGACTTCTGTAGTCTCAGTTGCCTCTAAGCCATTTAGTTCTTCAGCATAGAGCAAGGAAAGGCGTTACATGGAGTGGGAAACTATGCAAATCCTTGCATGGCGAAGCAGGAAAGAAATACTAAATATAATGGAACTGTTTTCTCCTGCTCTAAATTTTACAGCCCTTGTATATCATGTAGTCCAGTTGGTAATGACCATGGGAGTCCAACCTGGCCAAGCGTCATGTCTTTCCATCTGCATTTCATTGCATTATTTTTCTTACAATTTTGGCTTCCAAATACACCACCAGCCATCAGGAAAAGCCCCAGGAAGCCCTTCTCATGGGATCAGACCTCCTCATGCTCACAAAAAGGAGGGAGGAAGCCTCAAATCTCACTACCACTGCAACACCTCTTGCAGCTCTAAAACTTTTTATGTAGCTGCAGTTTGAAAGTAAAATTTGAAGTATACAAACAGAGTATCACAAAAAATATTCAAACTGAAGGGATTGTCAGGATTGATATGGACTACAGCTGACTCTGGCTGCAATGAATAATTACAGTCATGTTTGCTCTACTCCATGATGTCTTTTAAAATGAATCGCAGACTCATTACCCTGCTGCCTCCTGGCAAAGGGAATTAAACATTGGTGTATCAACAGTTTATTAACGACAATAACCTCTTCTTTAAAAATAAGTGTACTTAGCAGCTATTAGGGAAAAAATACGTATGGCTGCATAGCAATCTCTCAGCCATTTGGACTAAATCTCTAAAAATCAAGCAGTTGATTACGGTTGGTATTTGGATATCAGTCTCTTAGTGGAAACTGAGATGAAACACAACACATTTTTAGATGCCCAGGAGGTTTCTCATCCTTACCACTACAAGTCATTGGTGGAACTGACCCAACAGTAGCAGTATTCAAAACTTTTTCTATGGATAAAAATCACGGGATAGAGCCTGGTGGGCATCGGATTACCTGCTGCATGCCGTTTGCCTCACTCTTATGCTGAGTGCATCTAAATACTTCAGCTGGATGGGGCAAAAAAAACCTGCTGACAACACCCATGAACTCTGTGCTCAGATTTTCCTGTAAGCAAATACTGAAATAACCATGGGAGAACAGCAGTTAGATGAGGAGAAATTCTAAGATCCTGATTCAGCAAAAGCTTTTACAAAGGTATTTAAAGTTAAGCACATGCTTAAGTGCTCTGCTGAATCAGGGCCTAAGGGAGGTCTTGTTATCTATGAAAGATTTCTAAGTTGGAAAAAGGAGGAGGAAAGCAAGGTGTACGATTACAGCAGGAGTGTAAAGAGAAAAGGAGATGTGGGAAAAGTTTTTGAGTTATGATTATTGCTCTATCTTGCTCAAGAAACTCAACAAAGATGAGTAGAAACTAAGAAGACAGATATCTAGTTAAACTAAAGCAGATACAACAAAGGGAATGGGGTAGGGAGCTGGAGCTGGAAGCACGTGAACCAACAATCAGGCAAGTGAAAAGCAGAGGAAAACTTTGCTACTGTGCATGGAAGGATGAAATGCTCCGGGAAAATAGACAAGCTGTGAAATTTTAAAGCTGTATCATCAAGGTCTTTTCAGCATGAACTCTAGAAGTGAGGGAGAGATACTCACAGTCTGAATTCAGCTTGCTAACTTTGGTGTTTAAACTGGGAGCAGGGGCAAGGTCAAGGGCTGAACTGCTCTGGAGTAGGAGAGGCTTCCCAGGATGGGAAAGACTGTCAGTGTTGAGAGCCCCATCCCCTCATTGCCTGTTTTGGGGCTGCACTGGTAATGGAGCCCCCCTGCCATTGCCAGTGCCAGTGGTTCCTCTCCCCAGGCATGGGGCTGAGTTTCATTGGGTGCCCCCAGCCATATGCTGCAGCACTTTGGGGTTGGCCCAGGCCTGAAGCATATGGAGCTGAGTGTCACTGAGGGACACGCAGTGAGTGTGCTTCATCACTACACCAAGCCATGGGTGATGATGTCCAATGGAACTGTCCCAGGATGTGTCCACAACCCCACACCTGGTCGTGGCCAGGAGGCACAGCACCAACCATGGTGCTCAGCCCATCATCCACGTTTTATTTTACTCATCTGGTAGTCAACTAGATGATATCATCCTATGCTTGACACCAACCTGATCTGATCCACTTTTTGGGGAGGGTAGAGCTATAGGATAGGTCAGCTGGTCAGGTCCCAGGGGCTTTTGCAGGTTGAATTGTCTCAAGCTCATGCTTTCCAACACCTCCCTGCAATTTGAAACACAGTGCAGTAAGAGAGAATGACTGCATGATTTCCCCCAAATATGCACTCCTGATCCAAAGTAGATCCATTAATGGCTCTTCCAGTTTGGCACTCCTCTCCTTTTTTTTCTCCTCTCTTTGCAGGAGGCCTAAAGTCAGAAGGTAAACTCAGACAGCCCAAATAGACCTATTCTTAAAAACCTCTTAGAAAAATCATTTCAAGTGTCTGTTCTCTTTTAAGCCTGATGAGTCCTTGTTCTTGAACTGGAAAGGAAGAAGAACTTTACTTGCCAGAAAGGTTTACTCTGGGTTGTTCTCAAAGCAGAGAAACGCATACAGAATTGGTGGGTTGTGTTTGTTCTTGGAAGCAGACTTCCCCTGTGCGTTTCTTTGATTATGCTCATGTAATATGATGATTATCAAATTTCAGTAACTGTTGCTGTTCTCCAGCTTGCCCCATTGCAATAAATTAGAACGGGCATTATGCTCAGCCCTGTATCAGGGCACTTTAATCACATAATGTGACCATTAGATTCTCTGTCCACAAATTGGCCACAAGTTTGGTCAAATTATCAAATTACATTACTGAAGTAATATTAAAATCATGTGAGTGGGTTTTAAATCCCAGCAGTTCATGAACTTTTTTTAATATCTGCCAAGCCGAACAATGGGACCCTTTGCAATCCCCCAGTGAGCTCCTATTAAAACCACAATTTACAACTATACATATCATCTAACGTGTTAACCAGGTGTTCCAGTGTTATTGTTTGAAATTCTACCTAGGTTTAAATCAAATGAAGAAAAGCCAAAAGTCCAATTAAAATCCCACATTGCCTCTTTATCGTGTGTAGGTGAAAGACATTTGTTATAGATTTTATGGCAGAAATCTCATAAAATTTTAGACCATCCTCTTTTCTTCCCAGTTTCTTGTTTCTTGCTCAGATTCTCGCAGCTTATTGGCATTTCCTGTTCTTTGCTGTAGAAGAAAAAAAGTAAAATAGAATAAATCTAGGAATTTCTGGCTTAATTTTAGTAGCATCCTGGACACTACAGCAGAATTTGACAATTGAGTGTTGTCATGGGATATTAAAATCCTGCAGTGGGCCCATTTAAACTATTATTTCATAGGCTGTCCCTTAATCAGTTCCATCCCTCGGCTGTGCACTCTTTGCCAACATGTGTCTATTTTATTTAATAGTTCAGTGACAACAAATTTATGTTGCTAAGCTCCAAAAAGTAAACCTTACCAAAATACCTCCCCAAACTGCCTTTACAGACATCCAGCAAAGTAATATGGAATTCAGTTGTCTTCACTTGGCCATAATTACTTCCAGACCCAGGCTGCCTATCTCTGTCTTTGGCCATTTTTCTCATTCCAACCCAGCCCAGAAATAGTGGTGTTTCTTTACATTTATGGTTTTCTACTTAGATTTCATTGTCACCCACCCCTCCTACCTTTTGATTTTAGCAGACCTTGACATTTAACTAGTGACCTAGCTCTCCCTCCAAATATATGTTTTCTTCTCTGTTTGACAAAAGACTTTGGTTTTCAGTGCCCAATAAAACAAATTAATTTTCTTTCTGTGAGACAACCTTCCCCACCCCCCTTCTTTTCCCAGGCATTAAAATTGGGGCAGTGAAAAAAGTCACCATTGCCTCGCTAATTTGAAATCCATTGAATAATATGATAAATGAGATCAACTTTTTGTACAGAATTAGGGAAACTGGCAAAAAATAAATGTGTCAGTTACAGCACATCTGTTCTCTTTTACGCTTTACTTAAGAAAATAATTCCTGCCAGATTTTACCCACCCATAATAATTACACAATTTTTACAGATGTAGTTTGTAACAGCTTCACTTTGGTCCAAAACCTTTAATATGACTCGCAATGAATTTACTTCTTGGCTTGCACTTTATTATGTTTTTGCAATAAAAGGGCTGAGGTAAAGTTATTTGTTTCCAGCTCTGCACCTTTTACTAACATTTCTATACACAAAACTGCGAGGCTAGAAATGATTGTTGCTGTCATCACCACTGTTACTATTGCAATTGCTACATGTTTTGCATGTTTTCCTTGTTCTTAATTATCTGTTCTTTGGGAGCACCAGACCAGCTAGAAGGGTACTCATGCATGTCCAGCTGCAAATGATAAACCATCATGACTTCCACTGATATTTAAAGACAACAGTACTAATTATTGGAAATGGGTCCTGGCTATAAAATTTTGAGCCGGCTTCAGAAATCTCAGTGTTTCAGGAGTGTTTGGGCCTTGAGCTTTGATTTGGCCCCTGGAAATGCAACACCAGATCCAAAGTTCAGCCCACTTCCATGTCAGGGACTCGGTGTGGGCCAGCCTCTAATTGTTACAGCATGGCAGGCAGTGCCACTGTCGCTCTGTCTCCCATTTACATCGATTCCCCAAACTTTATAAATCAGATGTAAACATTTTCAGCTGCCGAAACTTGCCATAAAATACCCTGGCCTTCGTCCAGATGAATTCTGACATCCAATTTTTTAACAGGAAAAAAAAAACAGGGAAAAAAAAAAAGGAAAGAGAAGTTTCAGCTTCCTACCGATAGCAGATAGGATGTATCAGGTTTCTTTTTCAGGGCCAGATACTTAGAGAAGTTGATTCTCAGGGAACAGCACGTTATTTCATGAGCAAACCCAGCCCATTAACAGCTTTGGAAGAAGACAGTCTGTTTAATTAACAGGCATAGGCAGAGTAGTGACCACAAGCTGATTTTGATCTCATAAATGAAACCTCTTATTACTTTTAAAGAGGAGGGATGACACGTTGAATAGGCATGATACCCTCAGCAATCACTGAAGACAGGCATTTGGTACCCATACAGATCCCTGCCTCACAACTTGATATTATTGTTATTATAATTCATGGCATAAACTGTAACTGCTTGCAACTGCTCCACACTGCATAACCCAATTAAGAGCAACAGAAATGGCTACATTTAATGGGTCCAATGACATGATAATGCCTTCAAAGGGTCAGTGCCCTACATCGCACATCAATGGCAGTTGACACACTGTTTTTTAATACTACCACTTAAATATGCATTAGAGGTTTGAAAGCAGCATTGAAGTAATGAGAAGGGTTAGACTTAAACTTATAAGTGCAAGTAAAGTGTGACCTGCAAATATAAGTGTTGATAAATTCAGGATACGGGTTTTTTAAGCATAAATGCACTTTTAAGATTTACTTATTTTTAACAGGGCCCCTGCAAAACCCAAAGCAATCACTGAGTTCACTCGGAGCAGTGAAGCCTTCACCAGATGAGGCCTGTAAATGGGACAGAGCTTTTCTCTACATACAATATGATGGCGCTGTGCCCATAAATGTTTGATTTTTGAAACAGAGTTTAGGAAACCATTCAATGTGCAATCACAACATGAAATAACATCTCATCACGGCAAGCTAGTCAGCTGGGCACAATTCCCTTCTCACCCTGAACCCGAACCCTGTCCCCAGGCAAACATTTTTGGTCCCTTTTGCAGCACCTGCAGGAGAGGCAAACAGCAGTGAGAGCCAGAGATCCCTCTCGGCGCTGCCTCCAATTCCAGGAGGGTTCCTACCCCATCAGGAGTGGTTTCACAGCTTGCCAAGGTCTTCTTCTGGTGGCAGTGGGATTTTAGACCTTATGGGGCTGCTTATTAAGTTTCTCTCACTGTTTTTTTTTCTTCAATCTGTTTTTTTTTTACCTTGTGCATAGCTCAGAGCCATTTAACCAGAACAAAATAAGACTGGAAGTACAGGATGGGTTATTAGTGCTTAAGAGGCTTGCAATGTCACTATCAGTTCTGGTCTGGACTTGTTAGAAGGGGGGCACTAAGGCCACAGGAGTCAGGCTGCATCAGATATGTCCTGTATATAAAGATACTCTCCTCTGTTAAGCTGCCCCATGAATTAGGCATATTCACTGTGATTCTTGTAACCTTTGCGGGGCTTTCTGTGAAGATGCAAACTCAGCACTGAAGTCCAACTTGTCTCCTCCTGGCTTCATCCAGGCTGTGGCACTAGCAGTATGCGGATGGGGGGATGCAGGGGCCTGCCAGTGAGAACCAACCTTGGGACTCATTTTTAATCAAAACAAAACAAAAAGAGGAGGAGAAAAAAAAATATATATCTAATATTTTGGCTGTCAAGTCCTTTTTTAAAAAGGCTGATATCGTCCCTATAATCCCATCTGAACATTGTGTGCATGCGATTTAAATATGTTAATAATCACTCCCTGCTCCTGTCATTTAATCTGGGTTTTTTTCCGTAAGTTGTTTGGCCAGATACTGGAGCCGGTCCAGTTCCCTTTCCAGATGAGCCCTCTCTCTCGCACCACATGACGAGCACATTGTAGGGATCATTTTTCGGAGATAACAGAACATATTAGCTCTGCGAATACTTACAGTTCTCATTACTCTAACCCCCTTTATCCAGCACTGGTGCGTTGCTGCCTCTAACTCTCTACCTAACCCCAAGCCTGTGCAGCACAAAGAAAGTCTTCGGTGATGTGGCAGCGGCACATTTCCAGAGCAACGCATGTAGCTTCCTCTCCCATTTACAAGTGGAACCGGCTGTAATGAATTTAGATGATATTCAGCTCTACTATGCTGCTTAATTCACTCGGTGGCCTTGATGTTATAGGAGATGAGCAAAGGGACCGGGGGTAAATCCAGTTGACTTGGTGTTAAAGTTAACATTAACAACAGTAACAGCAAGCTCCCGGTGTTCGACTGTCACTGACCCTTCAACATGACTCAAAAGCTCTGTGATTCCCATATTTCCCCTGCTAAAGCAAATACAAGCCCGAACGGTAGCACGCGGTTGGTTTTGAGCGTGCCCTGCGCTGGGTGGTCTGGGGACTTATCCTACTTCCCATCTCATTTGCCTGCAAACGCCTTCACCTTGTCAGGGCCAATAATTATCCGGCCAGCGATGCTCAGAGCTGCCATTCCTTAAGATTGGATGAGATTGAAGAGGCTGAGGCTCGGCTCCTCTGTGCATTTTCTCCGTCAGTTAGTGTATACACTGGGGGCCCGGCGAGCCCTACAGCAGAGCTACACTAACTTTCTCTCCCCTTCCTTATTATGGAGCTTAATAACAGCAGGCAGTGTATTAATATGTAAGAGATCAAGAGATTATTGATTAGAATCACTTGGCTAATATCCCCTGTCTGTCATGTAGTTCAGCAGCCCTTTCATGATTTTTTGTGTCAGTCCATTTAAATATTCATGACAGAGTTGCTTTGTACCTCCACGGCTGAATTTCTAATTAATCTGTCAAAAGAAATACAATATGCCCCTAAGCCTTATTATTATAAGGGTCAGCTGAAACAGAGCTGGCCTGGCTAGGCCTAAGGGGTAATTAATTATAACAATGCGGTGTTTACCTTCGTCGGTACCTGCGGCCTAAATGAGTGCTAAATTAGACTCAAACCACTTCAGTCCGTGTTTGAAGCACCCCGATATGCCAGACTAAATCATAATGATGGGGAGGAGAGAGCGGAGAGCCGCTCCTGTGTAACAACATAATCAGCAATTATAGCTAGGAAATGGGGAGAAGGGGGAATTTTATCTCATTAGAAGAGCCCGAGCAGAAAGTTTTTTTTTCTGTCACCAGCTCTTTTCTTTCGAATTCAAATGATCCCACTCTAAAGGTGAGGGATCTCAAATTTAATTCCAGTGCAGAAAGCCAGCCTAATTAGTGGTATACTTTGGCTAAAATATGAATGACATTTGCTCCAGCTTGCAGCGGCCTATTAATAGAGGGTGTCAGAGTGAAACATTAAGTGTATCATTCTTCTGTCAATTTATTTCTGTCATTATTGTTTCTTTATTTCCTCTGCCACATTATGGTCACTAATTTCTTCTCACTTTTATGAGATTCTTAATGTGGGCCTTTAATGAACTCCAAAAACTCAACCACAACTCTGAAATTAAAATACTAGTCTCCTGTCAGTGTGACGCAACAGAGTAAAACTTGAATAGTATCATTCTTCTGTCAATTTATTTCTGTCATGATTTTTCTTTATACCCTGCCACATTATGCCCACTAGTTTAATTCCATTTTTATGTGACTTGTTAATGTGAATTTTAGGTGGCTTTTAATCACCTCCAAATTTGTAGAATATCACAATAAATCATAACTGTATCCCCTCTTATGACAATTTATTTCTGTCATTATTTTTTATTTCTCCTTCCTTATTACAACTCCTAGTTTCATCTCCTCCTCTGTGACCTTTACATAGTTGCATTTTGAAAAGGGAGCACAGCCAAAGTTTGCTCTCTTGCGGCATCACGGCAGCGGTGGCACAGTGATGTTCTCATCTGGTGATGCTCTGATTGTCCTGCCATGCTCTGCCCATCTGACGAGGCTCTGCTTGTTTCCACCATGGTACTGGCCAAGCTGTGGCTCCAGCATCACCAATGGAGACACACACCTTGTCCAGTGTCTTGGCATGCCCCAACAGCGGGAGCTTGGCCAAGCATCACCATCAAGCTTTGCTTAAGGAGTGGCTTTTGAGTAAATGACATTTCATTAAGACTGTTGATTGGGGCAGCCTAATTCATCTGTGTAATGAAAGGGTGTAATTAATTGTCGCTGGTGAGTCCTGTTTCCAGCGATCCTTGAGGGACAATACAAACACGCCCAAGCTGCAGCACCAGGAAGCAACAAGGGGCATTCAGTGCCTACAGCACATCCTGTACATCCATTTACAGTGATGTTTTAAGAGGAAAACTTCTTCAACAAACAAACAAAGAAACTTACACCAGCTCTTGGATAGTCACTCATAAAAAAAAACCTAGTGTTTTCTCCATTTTTTCCTCTTTCAAATATCTGCACATCTAAACTTCAGCTTGGCTAAAGAGAAGATGGAGTAATCCCTAGCCAGTCTTTTGAAACTGTGCATAAAGCATCTGTAAATGATGAAAAAGGAGATGAGTGGGATCTTTTTTCCCCGAGATGATTGCAAACACCATTGTTCACAGACATTTCCTTCTGTGCGGACCAGCATCATCTCTCCATGTCCCAGGTGGGTGATGCCAGGCAGTGGCTTCCCTTTACCCACATATCAAAACAGAGAGTGGGGAGACCCAAAGCATGCCACTGCCAGTGCAGATATATCATGTGTAGCACTCCAGCCTGAGAAATGGCCCTCTGGAGTGCTCCAAAATACGGGGGAAACCATGCCCCTGGAGCTCAGGCCATCACACATCACCGTCTTGACATTTTCACAACCATCCCTGCTGCTTGCACTCCTGGTGTGCAAGAGAAATCTGCAACATCTCGTGATTTCAACCCAAAATATCTCAGCTAGAGTCAGCAAACGGGCTTAAAGTCTTGCCCCAGGGTGATGGGGTCTTGCAGGAAGGAGGCCCCTTTACAGGCGTGTGGGGTCATGTCAGCAGAAGGAGGCTAGAGGGGAAAATTAGCCTGAGTTTTGCTGAACCCAGAAGCAAACAACAAGTCAGTGGTGAAAACATGAATATGTGAAAGACAATATTGGTTTGGTCTGGCTTTTGGATGCAAAGGTAAGGACTTTCTTACTAAAGGGTCTGAAGAAATGCATAGAGATCATGTTGGTTAAGTACTGCTGCTTTTGGCTGGTGTAGACCCAAGCCCTCTTCAGTAAAAAAACCAGCAAAGATCCAAGGGTCTCACCTTGCTGAGATCATGTGAGGTCCTTGGGAAGCCAGGGGGATCTTTTATTCCTGACTTATGCTCCAAGCATGCAAAGCAGAAATGCTTCTGAAAGTTGGATATACCGCACACCTTTTTGACCAGGATAAAGTAAACAAATTGCACAAAGGAGAATCCTTCTGAGGAGCATAGCACCATAATTCCTGCATCTGTCTTCTGGTTCCAAACTGATAAGAAATACAATGTCTAGCCTCTAGAGTACCATTAATTAGGTGATGCTGCTCTCAGAACTGCAGCAAGGGCCAGTATCAGTATAGACGTGCTAAAGGATGCTAAATAACTGTAGGATTTAACTCTGCTCATATTTACCTTTTCCCATCAGCTTAAACACTTTGCCTGAGGAATATTTTTCCCTGAAAATATGCAAATAGATGCCTTGGGAGCGAATGTCGCGAGTGGTGGGCATTAGTCTACTTGGACACCCAGTGAAGTCTGCAAGAGGTGGCTCATTCAGAGGAGGGCTACCCTATATTAGCTGCTTCAAAATCTAGATTAATCAATATTTCATAAAGTAATCTGTAAATCTGGAGCTCAAGGACCCCAAAATGGTGAGAGGTTCCTTACAACAATTTGATTTTGGGATCCATTAAATCAGGCTAAGCAGAATCTGTGTCTGTAATGTCACATTAGCAAAGCTAACTACTGCTGTTTTACTAAGGCTGTCTATAGACTGTTAAAGCGTGAAAGTCCTATAATTTCATAAAAATCCCAAGTATTCAAATTTCCATACAGTGGTGCTTTTGTATCTAATTTAAAACGAGTAACAAGCTTACTCTATACATACAACAGATCATTAACTTGATAAGATACTAGTAGCATATTAAGTGAATATTGTTTTGTGCTAGCAAAACAAATACAGAACAGAAATTTGTTAATGCAAAAGATTTTTTATATCATTAGGAGTGGGTCATCTTTTGCTATTCAAATAAGTAAACTGAATTCCATCACTGAGCAATCCAGCATTTTTTCCCCTACTCTAACTGAAAGCAAAAGCACAAGATGGAAAATGGTCCCTACAAACGTGAAAGGTTTAGATCAGACTGTTTTGATCACTTTATTTTCTTTTTTTTCTTTTTTTGTTTTTGGAGGGTGCAATTAACTGAGACTTCTGCTTTTATAGTTTTTCTTCTCCTTTTGTATTTCCAGCCTTTGCAATTCTTAATGCTTAGAACTGATTTCATTTTCATCCAGGCTGTTTCACATGTGGTAGAGTCTGTTTGCCTTTCTTTCAATATTTGTCTAACTAAAAGTATATTTTAGACCTATGAAGCCCATATCAGTAACATGTATGTTAATTTTAATTACAAAAAGGTCAAAACTTTCTACCTAATTTCATATTAAAGCGCTCTTTAAAATTCAAGCACACTGGAGAGAGAAAAACATTAACAAAAAATATTTACACGTGGGGTGTTTCTTAAAGAATGAATTATAATCATCTCAGAAAAAAAGGCCTAAAGGGGGAACGTACCAAGACGACTGAAGCTGGTGGAATGGGAAATATATATATGTAGGCAAATGTACACGTCCCTGCACAGTGTTTCTCCATAACTCTGTGGGCAAGATTTGCAGCCCTTCCCCATGTGATCTCCACAGGGCCTCAGAGTTAGTTCCTTTGTCTTTATCCACGAATATTTTGGGTGGGTTTTGCAGGAGGATCAATTGTCTGGGTATTGGACAGCATGCATGGATGGGTGTCACTGCGTATATGATGCTTCCTGGGTGCAGGAGGACAGGGCCCTCCAGACACAAGCTGCATCTCAGGATTACCCTGAAAGGTGCAAACGGCACCCTGGAAATCACCTCTGCCAGCTCATTTTAGGGGTTTCCTTCCCAGCAGGACAAAATTCCCTATTTATTTCCTCCGAAATGTGTATTTAAGGGGCTAATTTTTGTTAGGCATCATGAAATTCCTAAGAAAGATGACAGAGGAGCCAGTGGACATAGCTCCGGAGCTCGCAGACTTCTGTGGGGTTTTTTAATTCTGTCAGCTGGATATTGACTGACTTTCTAATGCGCACTCCTCTAATTCTTAATTAGAATGACATAGCTAATTAATAAGTTTTTTCCAATTATAAATTAACTTAGGATCAGAACTCTGGCTTTGCATGTAATTTCCTATAATCGCTAAAGCTACTGCAAAAACATGTCTCCTACCAACCGTAACTTTTTTATTTAACACAGACAGACAAGTTCTCACTGGGTTTAAATTTTACAGCAAATTATCTCTGTTGGGATTTATGAAGGGAAATTAAAAAAAAAAAATTCAGAAGAGTTTTCTCTCTTTTTTTTCTTTTCTTTTTTTTTAATGCTTCTTTCTCTTTCTTAAACAAAATAGCATCTCTTAATGGACAATTTCTCCCTGAGATTTAAAAGGAATTCATCTTAATATTTTAATGTTATTACAGGGAAGGAAGAAAGAGAGCAGGTGATAATTCGTTTTTTCATAACTGTTACCACCTTTTCATGGTTTCTGCAAAAATGATTTGGGAGGATCCCGCATGCTGCTCATTTATAGAATCTTAACTGGAGAGACACTTATCTCTTTAGTAATGAACCAGTGTAATTAAAGGTGGGAATGTGGAAGAGTTCAGGCACTGGCAACATGTCACATAGTTGGCTGCTGCAATTCCTCAGTGGTTTATCAAAGACTACTCCTTTAATATGGAGATTACACTTATGTACTTGTCTGAACTTGAAAGGCATTTGCCTAATTTACTTATTAATGAGATGTAAATCTATTTGTACGGCACGTCACAAGTTTCCCGAAATCGCTGCTACTTAACCGGCGATAAACCCTATGATTTAAACGAAAAATAATACATTTAGCTTTCCACATTCATTCTGTTAAAAATTGATATAGTCTATGTTAAATTTATTAATATTGCTTGCTGTCATTCAGTTTGCAGCTCTTGCTGAAATATGACTTGACAGCGGCCGCATTAAAGATGTATGCCATTGTATTCAACAAAGATTAATGAAGCCCGGTAAAAATAGCTGTAAAAGAGAAAGTGATCCGAATGTAAAATCAGTGAATTAAATGAGGCCTTGCATACCATTTGTTAATATGCATGAGGAGGGAGGCAGCGAATGAAAATGTCTCCCTGCAAAGTTCATTTGGGAATGTTTCAATATTGTCTGAATATCACCAAACTATTGAACAGCGGCTTAATAGAGCCCTATGTACCACTGAGGTCGGCGCGTGTGTGCCCTGAGAAATGCTGGAGACAAAAACTGATTCACTGGCAAACAGAAGGGAAGCCTGCAGTAAAAATAATAATAATCTGAGGCTAATAATATAAATACATACAGGATAGATGTCTGTTCTCCTCCTTCTTCCCCCCGCTCCACCTTTCTCCGTCTGTCTACAGTGGAGGCTTTCAATATTAAAGCCACTTGTTATAGAGAGCTTTAATGCTATGTGCCTCTTTCTATGGAAGAATTGCACACGGCAACACTTAAAAGGCTTAGATTCCCTGGGTTTCTAAGAGGTTAATGTGTCTATCTGTCTGTGTGTCACAGCTATCCATACACCAGAATCCATGTGGCAAAAAGACTTTACTGACTTCTTTGAATATTATTTTCAGTGAGTGATTTATTTCAACAGCCCTCATTATAAAACGCTCCTGAATTTATAACACACAGGTTAAGACTTTCAGATAAATTAGCACTGACAGAAAATAGCATGCAGTAGTCACAGTGTAAACACACCGTATTTATCAATCAAGGCACTAAGGTATTTTGATGGACTTGAGCTGTTGCTGATGGGCTTGTTTTCAGATTTGAGCACTAAGTCAAAGATTTGCAGAAAAGACTGTTCTGAAAGATTTTTGCTTCGGCTGTTTAAAAATATATATTAATCTGGCTGCCCCTTTGGTAGTAAAGTAGTTAATGCACCTGAAAGACTGTTAGCTTGGAGGCAATTTGGAGGTATAATGTATACACGTATGGTGTAAAAGCTTGTAGAAAAGCTCTGCCTAAAGCATAAACTTTCCCAAAAGAACGAGCACTGGTGTTCAAACCACGAGCAATTCAGAGGGAATTTTGTCATGCCTCTCAGCTCGATTTTGCAGTCTCAACAGGTAGCATGGTATAGGGGTCACAGTCCCACCACACATCCCATGAAGGGGTTTTGCTGATGGGGAAAGGGATGGAGCCGGAGACAACTGCTCTTTTTGGTCCATGGATGAAGGGAGGAAGGACAAGCCACGTGCTGCTCCAGGTTCAAAGTGGTCTGCAGTGAGTCAGAGGCAGCTCCCCCACCATGACGAACTGTATCTGGAAAATAAATCTTTGCATATAAGGACATGGAAAGCTCAAGTCTGTGGTTTTGAGGTTCTGAAGAATACTGGAGCAGATCAGTCCAGTTTATTTTGTCCCATATTAGTGAGGCAAGTAGCAAACAAACCTGCTAACTTGACAAATGAAATCTCCTATTAGAATTATTAACATTTTCCACTTGGAGAATATTGGTGTATGAAACAAAGAAAACAAACAAAAAAATGCCATTCATATATATAAAATATGCATATTATTTTATATATACATATATATGTGTATATATATATGTACATACAAAATATACACAGAAAGTCCCTACCTATTTGCTCCCATATTTTGCTATTTCTGAATCTTAGTAAGGTTTGGCCGCATCAGGTTCCATAGTCTTTTGTATTCATTACAAAGAATATCAAATGAAAAGAGACACAGGTCCATGCACTGGGATTTTTAGGTTTTGTTTATACTCTCTATTTAAAAATACTTAATTTTTGTGATGAAAAAAATCCTATTTCTTTCTTTCATTGGGTAATCACCAGGAAAAGAGATGGTGGAACCACTATTATTTTGCTTTCTTTTTTTTGTATAATATTCAGATTGATTTAGAGAGAACCTAGAAAGCAAAAGGATCACAGGCTCAGGCCTATGGATAAATCTATAATTTACGAAAAAAGGCATATGTGTATGGTATTGAACACTGGACGACATGAGAAATTGCATTTTGCAACTCGACATCCTTCAAATGTCAAGTTTGAGGAAACTCCTGATATCCATGGAATATCTGCTTCTGCCCCTGCTTAATTAAGAACATTAGTCCAGCTGCAAGACTTTAGTTCATCAAGAGTAGGCATTAAAAAAAAAAAGAAACAGAAAACACCCAATGGGGGAAGAAGCACAGAGCCTGCCCTTTGGGTTCCCAGCTCTGCCTGATATAACTAATTAAAACCATTCATAAAGCAACCTGCACTAATGGTCAGACACAGGCTAGTCTTGCTCGACTTTGGCTGCAGCATTAGCACCCTGTGGGATGACCTATTTGCTTCCTTAGTCCCTCTTTCCTCTGAACACAGTGCAAGATAATACTAGCAGAAGGCAAGGTTCTGCATAATGAAGGAACACAATTAGTGTGAAGTTGCTCTTGTGTTATTCTCATCTCTGCTGTTTTCTATATTCAATACACCTGAAAGGTTTATCCCTGTTCATGGATACACCCATCCTCTTGGGCAAGCAAACATTCCTGCCTTCTGCTACACCTCACATTAATGTTTCACTGCTTTTGAAGTCACAAGCAAAGCTCTGCAAAGGCAAAAAGAAGGGAAAAGTCTTGAAAGTTAAAATTAGAAAGGCTAAAAAATTGTTAACTTTTGTAATGAGGAACTTTATTCCAGCATCAAGACATATGTTTTCTTTGGGAACAACAGCAGAAAGAGAAAAAATAACTTGTTAAGGAACAGTAGGATCTCTCCCTTTCCCCATGAAGTGACCACAGATGCATTTCAGTGGTTAATCACAGTAGCATTTGGCACATAGATCATAGAATCATGGAGTCTTGGACTGGGTTGGGTTGGAAGGGACCTTAAAGCTCATCCAGTTCCAGCTCCCTGTCACGGGCAGGGACACCTTCCACTGCAGCAGGTTGCTGCAAGCCCCTGTGTCCAACCTGGCCTTGAACACTGCCAGGGATGGGGCAGCCGCAGCTCTTCTCCAAAGTGGATGCATTTTTGTAGTTTTGTGTTTGAATAATAAATCAGGAGCAATGAATGGAACTGAGACTGTGGAAAACATACCAATGCC
The DNA here is from genome assembly GCF_963264785.1 of Psittacula echo. Classification (NCBI taxonomy): domain Eukaryota; kingdom Metazoa; phylum Chordata; class Aves; order Psittaciformes; family Psittacidae; genus Psittacula; species Psittacula echo. Next base: position 2,273,235 of record NC_137743.1, read on the forward strand.
AATGGAGCATATCTACCATCCCTGATGGTGGAGTATACAAAACCTTTGGACCATTATGGGTATCAATAGCACTAAGGCTGGGAGAACGAGCAGTACATCACCGATGATCTTGTCAACACCTCCAACAAGTGGCCCTTTAAAAGTTTAATTTGGAATAATTCCCTTCGTGATCCTCAGATGCTTTAGGTTACAACGTTACAGGAGGCAAGGTGCTTGGATATATATACTCAGTTCTTGTGGTGCTGTGACACATCTTAGCTCTGGCTCTTACCCTTTGGTGTCTGTTAGTGCAGCCCGTTTCGGTGCTGCACTGACAGCAGTCCCCAGACTTTTCATCCCTGCACACAGTGAAACTGATCTCTTCCCTCAGAGAATCTGGAAGATGTTTATTTAGGGTAAGACCTGTTATACTTTCATATTGTGTGTTTTGGGTTTTAAACGTATATTTATGTTATTATCATTTTGGAAAAATGGAAATGAGTGCCAGACCTTTGGAAAAATCCCAGCCCAGAGCCGCACCACAACAGGGAAGAAACCACAGCAGGCGTCTACACTGAGCAATGCAATGCCAAAGGTGGTGCCAAGGTCCCTGATCACTCCTGTGTCTTCAGCACATGCCTCTGCTCTTCCCACCTCCAGCCCTTTGGCATGATGCTGAATTTGTGCAGTGTATTTTACCCTTAACATCTTCCTCCATGCATAGCTGTCAATGTCCTCTTGGGGCTGGCAGTAACACTGTGCATTACACAGAATCACAGAATCAGCTGGGTTGGAAAAGACCTTTAAGCTCATCCAGTCCAACCATTCGCCAGCACTGCCAAGGCCACCCCTAACCCATGGCACTCGAGGGCCTCGTCTCCACGCTGTGTGAACACTTGCAGGGACGGTGACTGCAGCCCTGCCCTGGGCAGCCTGTTCCAATGCCTGAGCACCCTTTGGGGAACGAATTGTTCCTAATATCCAGTCTAAACCTGTTTGAAGTCTTCCAGTTTCTGCAAAGAATACAAAAGACAGGATCAGGCACGACACCACCCTCACCCAACAGAAGAGTTGGTCCCTATGAAACATTCAAAATGGAAAGTAGTTCAGAAAGGAAGGGGGGGGAACAGCCTGACCTGTGATTTGCTTGGGCAATACTGTGATTTGTTGTTTGTGAGCTTTGTGGGTTGGTTGCAAACCACTGGCAAAGGCAACCACCACAGTTCACATCACCTTTGGCTGGAAGGTGCAGGTTTATTTTCAACCCTGGTTTGCTGCAAAAAGCTCCCGACATCGAGTCTGTGGTGGAAGCAGCATCTCCTCACTTGAGCAGCAATGTGAACATACCAGCAGCCGTCGTAACTCTCCATTTATTTTGTTGCAGCAATTGCATTAATTGTAAACCTGTTCAGTGCTTGACAATGAGCTATCGCAATGGGTTGGTTTACAAACAGTTTTAACGCCAAAGATGGTGCCTGTAGAAAAAAAAAAAGGGCCTTTTGACAGAAATGTTAGTCCCTCGAGTGGAAAATAACCCCTAAATTCCACTAGTAAAATTTTAATTTTCAAAAATGTTGCACATTTACTATAAATAGCTGTCATCTGTCAAATAAACGGAGCAAGTCCTGGGAGCCTCCCTATCAAAGGAGACCATTTCGGAGGCAGCCTTTGTCTTAAATGGGTCTGTAGACATGGCTTGTGTTGGTTTTTGAGTAATCCCAGCCTGTTTATAATCTCATCTATTTCATGGAGAGGATATGAAAATAGCTCCCCACTGTATGAAAATTATCTATATTCCAGTGCAGACAATATAGTCAGTCTATTGAAAATAATGGAGTGAACTCAGCTACGCAGTTTATTTCAATGTGTAAAGTCTTTGCACATCATAATATCAAATAAACTCTGCTGAAAACACCATCCTCATATAATTGTATTACACAAGAGTAGTGTCACCTTTTGTTTAGAAGAGTACCATTACGCTTTTATGATATACTTTAAGGAGAACTAGATGGTACCATTGATTCTTGTACTAGCATTTTACATCAAGAGACCTATGCCTGCAGTCCAGGTCACTGAAATCACAAATGAAGTGAATTTAATGGTCTAAGTTTGGTCTCCAGAGAACAACAGAATAGTTAGTACCATCATAAAGTCTGACAATGTAGCCCTTTTGGCAGGTTTTTGTTGATAATAGGCTTGAACTGCAATCTTTTCACCATGGTATAAGAGGATCTGTTAAAGCAGGCTTCAGATACACTGGAAGAATAAAGTAGGGAAGGCTGCAAAGCACAATATTGTGCACACCTGCACTGTATCTAGAGTAAGGTTAATGCAGTAATATCTGTGTGAAAACTGCCTCACCCCCACATTAAAAGCAGCTTATCATTAGGGATTACCTAGCCACTGCACCAGCTGCAAGTCTTTACTTAAAGACTTAAAGGTAAAGCTCTTACAGTTCCCAATCCAGTGACATTTGCAGCTCACTATAATTTATTGAATATCTTCCAAAGAGCAAACACGGGATTTCTCTTGGTACTGTTTTAGTTGGGTTGTAAACGCTTGCCATTTACCAAGAGAAAAAAAATAAAGGCAGGCACATTTACACTTTTGCAAAGCATCATGTAATATTTTGAACCTGTCTTTTCATGCCGACTCTTTTCATGTTCAATCTAAACACTGTTTACTCATTTAAAGTCTTGTTATAGCTCAGCTATGAAGCACAGAGCACACACACTTTCAAAGCTTTCATGAGAGCACCTTGTTCCCAGGTTTCATTAGCAAGACCCATGCTTGTCTGAAGAAAGTGTGAATTTTTAAAACTTCCCATAGCAGACATTCAGCAACGTTCCCCCTTCAGCACTTCATAGTCCTGCTACCGAGACCTTTAGAGACTTAATACAGATAAGAGTCTTGAAAAGAGAATTTATTGAGGTTATCTCCATTTACAAGGCACACTGATCTATTGATGAAAATTAAAAGGAAATGGTTAAATAAGCTAAATTACATGCTGGGTGATGAAACATTGCCTTGCCAGTAACATGCATGCAAATTATATTAATAGGCTATAATTATGTAAACTTTATTATGTGTGTTAAAGATAACATTAAAATTATAAGACAAATGACACTTAATCACCAATGGAGGGTAATGATAAAAGAGTCAGCAAAATTAACAGGCATCATCAAGACTGTTGTGGTTGCTACAGCAAGAGGAGTACAATGAGCCATGCCATTTCATATAATGATAACAACACTTACCACTTACACAGCACTGGTCACCTTGAAACTGCTTTACAAACATTAACTAATTATTATACATACATTTGTAGCTTGCTTGCTGAATGTAGCTGCTAAATACATGACTGCAAGCATTCATGTGCTGCACACACTTAAAACAACTCACGAGGCAGACATTTGACCAGTCTTCATCTTGTGTCCTCCCCCAGACTGCTTCAGCAGGCTGGATATACCAGGGTGGCTGAATAATGTGTTGTATCCCATTGAATACAGTGGGATGAAAACAGTATGCTGGACCAGTCAATTGGATTCGCAGCCCCTTTAGACTGATCTCTCTTGATAATTTATACCCATAGTGGGTTTTTAGCCAGGTTAAATTTTCACACTTGACTATAATGGATGTGTGCCCAGCTGTAGCACACAAAGCCAAGATTCATGCATAAAATCAAAAACTGGTTTGGGTTGGAAGGGACCTTAAAGCCGATCCAGCTCCAACCCCTGCCACGGGCAGGGACCCCTTCCACTGGAGCAGCTTGCTCCAAGCCCCTGTGTCCAACCTGGCCTTGAACACTGCCAGGGATGGGGCAGCCACAGCTTCTCTGGGCACCCTGTGCCAGCACCTCAGCACCCTCACAGGGAAGAGCTTCTGCCTAAGAGCTCATCTCAATCTCCCCTTTTTCAGTTTGAAGCCATTACCCCTTTCTATTTTACTTTCTTTTGCCCCAGTATGAAGATTGCCACTCCACTAAACAGCTCTTTTGGAGACTTATTCCTTGTTTCCTAACTATTCTATGATTCTGTGATTCCTGGCACTTGCAGAATCAAGAAACCATCTACAGTTCAGCCTGAAGCTCCAGCAAGCAGCAGCACTTCTGCTAAAAGTGCATCAGCAGAGCTCGTCTGAATGTATCCTAGCTGTCCAAGGGACCCCAAATCCTCAGTAATGTGGGAAAAAAAGGTATTCTTGTGTTTTGGCATCAGTGCCAAAATGTAAACTGTCCCTGCCTCAACGGGAGCTGATATTTCTGTTTGTGCAGGGCCTTCACTATAAATATTTTTGCTGCTGCAGAAATGACACTAATCACACGGTTATCAGCTCCTTATGGTGTCACCTTCGTTAGTGTCTTCACTGCCAAAAACTGTAAGGGAAATGGCAAATTCTCAAAGGTTTCAGAGTTTCGGGAAGACGTCACTAAATCCAGAAAACAAAAGTCTGAATCCTTCAGATCACCTAGTACCAGCTTGCCCCAACAGTTCTGATTCCTCATCAGAAGCACTGGATTTCAAGTTACAGCTATCATATAAAATCAGCACCTGATTAAAATAGATTGGAAGACTTCTGAGTCCTTGGTGCCAAACTGAAAAGTGCCATTTGCCTTGGCTCAGCCCCAAACCAGCACCCAGTCTGAATTAAACTCATCCCTGCATCAAAACTTCTTATGCCAGTTACTCCTGCAAGTTCTCACCTCCTTGAAGTGGCCATGTAATGAAAAATGCCGTTTTTTTCTAGTTTCCATACAAAAGCACTGAAAAATGAATGGCTAGCTAACAGCATTGTCAGTACAGTTTTGGAATAGAAAATCCTCTGAATACAAATTCAATGTGCAAATTTTCAGGATTGTTACAGAAAAGAAAATATTGTGATATTAAGTTTTACATCCTAAAAAAGTACAAACTGTGTGGAGCAGTATAAGTGTTTCCTCATTGTTCAAGCACTGGAGAAAGGGAAACTTCATGCTGACTGTAAACACCTTTGAATAAGAGCTGATATAGGTAATAAAGATGGAGACTTTACTGTGAAAAAATCCTGTAAGACGCACTGGTTCTTCATAATCCAAAAAGTTATCTGGCTTCATTTTTGTGTTCAGCATTAATGTCTGTAATTGAATAATGCTGTTTGCTTTGAACTGAGAGACAGAAAAAGAATTATTTATTTAGAATAAATCATTGCAGCATACTGAGGCACACAGCAAGGCTCTCTTTGGCATATATGAGCAATTTACAAACACTATACTCAATGACAGGCTAAATTCAAGGATTAGACATGAACTGCAGTGAAGTATCACAGCTCTCCGAGTCTTCCGGGCTGTACTCAGCATATAAAAGTACCTCTTTTCTGAAGGCATAATGTACTCTTTAGTCAGGGCTTTTGTTTTCCTGTCTGTCCAAAATCACAGCAGCACCTCATTACACGCCAGGCAGATGGGCATTTTAGTACCACTGAAACACAACGGCCCTGATTTGCTGACGTCTCCGGCTGCAATAAGCAGTTCTACATGTGAGCCTTTGATCTGTATTTTCTAAACTTCATAACAAAACTTCAACTAAAAAAAACTATTAGCTGCAAATTAGACATTCTCGTGGAAGCCTAGAATTATTTTTCAGGACAGAGGGCTCAATTTCCCAATCTCAGGTGTATGATTAAAATCAATTAAATCACTCTTCCAATGTCAGCGGCAAGATTCTCCTGACAAATGAAATTATGCGAGAAAAGTGTTCTCTTCACTCTTCAACCCTTTCTCAGCATCACTCACATCCACAAATGAGATCAAAATTTTCAGCTCGGGGATTTCAGAGATATTTTCCATAAGAACATGAAAAATCCCAGGAACCCTATGTAAGTAGACTTTATAGTCTCTAGTGGCGAGATGCTGATGGCCTCTGTATGTTAGATATATTCATGACTAACTAAAATGAAAAGTTCGAGTGGAATTTAACCATTTGGGGACCACACTAGCAGTTTTTTCATAAATTAAAGTTTTAATGGTAGAATTATGTACCAGACTCTAGGATACATGTAGTAACCTTTCTCTGTCTCTTTTCATTCCCAAGGAAGTCCCCCGTGGCTTTACCCTATTGAAAACCTGAATTTTATCAATCTCTCTCAGCTGCTTGCAGATACAACAGCAGCAAAGCAGGCTAGACTTCAAATGACCACATCATTTGTGGAGGCCCTGAAGGGTTAATAGTTACTTACAGTAGTATTCCTTGAGACAAAACAAGGTGGATTTTTTTTCCTCTAAAAGCAGATAAATAAATCTTTCGATAAGAAACACCACTTGAAACATTGAGATATCTCATTTCCAGAGGTGTTCTGACGTGGCTGAACTGTACCTTCAGCAAATTATGTACCTCTTAATTTGTTAAAACATATGGGCTTAGAGGTAACTTTGCCCATGAGGCGTACATCTATATTATATGCTCGTTTGGTTTGACTTCATTTTCCTTGGAGACTTGAACAAATGTTTTCCGCATTTCATAAGTTGGGGTTTTTTTTCCCTCCCTTCACGTGTTCAAGGCAGCAGTGTTACATATGTATTTTGTTTCTTTTGACTGTGTTTAAAGAGGAGAGTGCTAATTTACAGTACAACAGGCAAAGTGGAGCAATGTTTCAGGATGAGAAACACAGCCTATTTATAAACCTGTGAGGGAGCCACTTTCCAGCTCACCCCATCCATTTCCAGCATCCGATCCACCCTGGCCAGGCTGGAGGGTTGGTTTCTCTTAAAATCACTGCAAACAATTTCTCTGCAAAGCAGAAAATGAAGATTTGTGTCTCTTTGTTGAGTTTCTTGTTCTTCAATATGAAAGAATAGACCAGAAAACCAGCAAAGTCCACATAAAGTCCCTGTTAATCTTAATGCCTTGGCACAAAACCACTTACTAAACAACTGGAAAAGTGCTTGTCCTGCTAATGAATTAAAAAACTAGCCAAGAACAGAAGATTAGTGAAATGGTTATCAAAATACTATCATCCACTTGGAAGGTGCTGTAGGAGAATTTGATAGGTGGGATGTCCCCCTGAACATTAAGCGGTGTGTCAATAGAACTTACTGAAGGAGACAGTCAGGCAAAGGAAATGCAAAAGGAAATGGCCACAAGGTATTGAAGCCAAGTGGCTAATCTTATTTTGAAGTTCTGGTCAAATATTTGCAACTGTCAAAATTTATCGCAATGTGGTGGTATGTGACTTCTTTAAATGAGACCTGTAAAAGCCCAGTGGAGAGAGAGGTATCTCTTTTGTACTGTTTTACTTCCTTTGCTTTCCATTTCACTTGAAACAATGAACATCTTGAAGCATGACTCCAACAGGGTTAATCACATTTTTAGCTTGTCAGTCCCTCGGGTCTGTTCCTGGTGTCAAGACCTTCAAACCGTTGTCCATCATGGTTGTGTCTCACAGAAAAGGTCTACACAAAGCTGACTCCGAGGTAGGATTTACACAATTTTGGCTAATTCTGCTATCTTTTTTTACTACAATATGGGGAAACAGCAAGAAAACTGAATTGTTTTAAAATGGTAACATGATGATTGACATCCTCAAGAGGGAGAAAAAGCAGAAACCTGCCAGGGTAGGCTGGAGGCTGAAGGCGTCTTCTCCTTTTTGCTTTTGGGTGGGTTTCTTTGTTTTGTTTTCTGTGCATGAAATCGACACCTCAAAGTGCTTTTTGGTTTTCCATTTGTTTATTCCAGCCATAAATATTTTATCACTTAAAAAGGGAAGCAATGTTTGCTCCTAATTGTTTTTGATTAAATATGCTAATTACTTTTTGGAATATTAATGACACATACGGTACTAAATGTTTTAATAATGCAATGAAATAAGCCAGCAAATGCAACTACAAATTAACCTGAAAGTGCTACATTGTTTTCATAATTTTGTGTTATAACGGCACAAATCTAAAGGAAAATATCAATGACAAGCCAGTATCTCTTGCTTGCTATCCAGAGTTCAGCTAAACAACAAAACTAAACCAAACAAAATTCCTAAGTGAACAAAATCTACTACACTTTGGGGCCACTTTTCTTCACTGCAGGACAAGGAGAACAACAATAAAGCCCAACTGAATATGAGAATATCTCACAAGTGTATGCTGATTATGGAATGGGTTATAAAATTTTACCTCCTGTGCCCATAGGTTTGAAGAGGTCCTAAAGCTCATCTGTGAGGAGTATAGGAGTGACAGCCAGCGTGATGCTGAATTAGGCTGCAATATCCAATCAGTTATAAGGTAGGAAACGTTAAAGTTTTGCCATCAATCATTATTTCTGCATTTCTTACTTATGTTAAATTTTTTAAGTTGCTTATTTTTGGTTCTTGCTCAAAGGAAGATTGTACCTCTTTGTTTAGGTGCTTACAGAAGGTAGACACCTCTGCTTTTTAGTGACACAGGCACCAGGAATGGAAATGCCTTTTCAATACAGGCTGCTAATGGGTTCGCAGGCTGAAATCAAGCTCCCTACCTACGGCAGGCTCCCCAATTCCCAGGACAATCACACTGACACAATTAAATTCTTCCTCTTCTGTGACAGAACTATATGCAATGGTTAGTATTACATTACACTGAAAATAATTAATATTGTGGAGGGTTTTGCATGTTTGTGTGTTAAAGACTTGACCTTTTAATTTGTTTTTCCCTCAGAAATGTTTTGCAATCTAATGATTTATATAGGCAGTTCAAAGTTGCCAGGTAGTCTGTCAGAGCTTTCCAGAATAACTGTGATTGTATTTTAGCATACTCAGTGTCAAGGAACTGTTTTTGTTTGCTGTTGTGTAGATAACATGCACAGGGTTTTATCTTTGTCAAATCTGGTAGAACAGAAGAGTTTTACTGCTGTGCAACGATGCACCAAGAGCCACCAACCAAGGCAGACCTTATGGGCAATGCTGGCTTTGGACCAGTAAAGATACAGAGCAACAATATTGCTTCTCAGATGACAAATAAACACTAAAGTCTTTCAAAACAACTTAATCTAGATATTGTTATTTGGAAATGAGTATTTTTAAAGCTTGGAAAATACGATGGAATAACAGGTTGCTTGTTACCCAGCTGCGGGGAAACTAGCATCAGCTCAGCAAGTGTGTTTAATTGGCTTGCAATGCTAACAATAGATAAGTAATTGATAATTGCTTTATAAATAGGCCAATTGATAAACAAGGGCCTGCAAGCTTTCTTGTTAGGTGTTACCATTGGTCATGTTATTAGTGGCTCATTCAGTTATCAGGGCTGTAACAGTTGTGAGCAGCTCTTTGATGCTGACCTGTGTCTCTGAAAAAAGAAAACCACTCTGGGAATCCTTCCTTGAAGATGTACCTTGCACATATGGATGTGTCTTTGCTGGACTTTTAGCTATGACACGTCCATGCTTTGCTAGCCAAGCTTGAATTATTAAATGATGATATGGGCTATGTCTATAGAGGACCTAGGACCTCCTTCTGAAATGCTAATAAAGCCAGCAGGAAAGAATTCCTTAGGTTTTTCACCTGGACTTAAATTCTTGAGTTCAGAAATTCAGGTAAGTAACTGCAGTTTTAAATCAGCTTGGGCTTGATATGTGGGAGCCTTCCACAGAGGAAATATTCTAGTTTGGATTAAAATTAATCTTGAAGCACAAATTTGTTTGAAGATCAGCAAACCCCAAAAACTCATTTGCAAATTGTGTTTAACTTCAAAGACCTTTGTCCTTCTAGATTTAACCTCAGACTGAAACTGGAGTGATGGAATATCGAAAGAAAAATCAGTCTTTTGTTATTTTTAGTCTGCAGGCATGCTAAAGCTACCAAAAACCTTATTCCTGGGAGATTTTGAGTCTAGTTTCACACACATTAAGGTACAACTCTTTGGATGGGTGTCAAACATTAAGTGCTGATAAGGTCCTGGTAATAGTTTTACCATCAGCTTTAGGGGGTGCTAGAAGCAGACCAAACTGAAGAGAGTTTTCAGCCCTTCCAATCTTCCTGCCCCTTGCAGGGTGATCCCCTGGGGAGTTTGCATCTTGGTGGTAATCCTTTGAAGAGGGACACTGGGAAGGCAACTTACAGGAAGATCTGTTTTTCAATGCCTGCAATAATACACCAGGGTTTGAGGCACACTGCTGGGCTGAATATGGGTGGACAGACAAAAAACGTGCAAGAAAAAGAAGAGCTAATTAAGGATATAATCTGAATAGGAACTTTTGGATCGCTCAAATATGCATAAAGAAAACTAACACAGCAGACTTTGAAGCTGCTGACATTATAACCTCATAGTCAAGTCCATGCCCTGACGATCAAACACATAAAAAGCACTGTCTGCTCACAAAGTAGAGCCTGAACTAAAGGACTGGGGCAACAGACAGTTTTATCCGACTGCTCTTTCAGTAGCTTTAGCTTCCCACCCAAGGGACAGCTCACCTCTTGGGCTTCATCAATCCACTTCCATGCTCTGAAACCTCTGCCACCTCTCAAGCCGGAGAGTGATGAATGAGCGGAGACAGTGCATTGCTGTGTACACGTCTGCTCGGGAGTGAGTTGAGAATATTCATCTCATTCCACTTGTGACCTTTCTCTATTCTGCAAACCTGAAAGGTCTGGGCTGCATAATCACATCTTGGGATAAAAGATAAGTGAACTACCAAATAAATGGTGGAGTGTTTACATGACCTTATGGTTTTGCAGTCCATATTAATTTTTAATTGCACTGTTAAAATATAGTAAATATCTATTATACAAATTAAGTGGTAATAGGTATTTGTAATTTTTTTCATGAATTAATCTTAAAATAAGCTGATTACATAAATCTTTAGCCAAGCAGTGGCTAATCCTGGGCACAAACATTACTTTGATAAGATACATTCAAACAAACATTTTTGTGGCAAAATGTTATCAGATACTAACACATAATTAGTCTAAGACATTTGGTCCGATGTGAGCATTTTTGAGTTGTGATCATTAAGTGAAGGTATTGGGAGAAATCCAAAAGGGAGCAGAGGATTGTAAGCACTTCAGAGTTCCTTTGTGGATTCCGATTAGGCTGCTGGATTCATTGCTGTTTCCTTATGTAAACATATTCACACATTGCGATGGTGGGGAAATCTTTATCAAATTAATGGCAAACAAAGTGATGTTCATGTAGATGAAATTATTATTCACCCGGATCTGTACTGGGCTGAAAGAGAAATTGGGAAAGAGGATCAGAACTGATGGAGGGAGTGGATTCCCAACTTCATTCCTAATACCAGGAGTGCAAGCTGCCCCTTCTTTCTATCACTATAAGAAAGGGACAACAGGGAAAAAGGAAGCAGCTGGGATATGTACATTAACATTAGGTGCTGATGCATACATTTAGTTCTCAGCCTGCATTTCTTACATGGATTTACAGGACTTTTAATATTATCTGTATTTCTTTGAGTAAATGTCCTATTTTTCAACAGTATTAAAACAAAAGTAGCTGTAATAACTTCATTTATTTATCCAATAGTCTGAAAGGACTATTGATTAATACATAACAAATAACGGTTTCTAAAATGCTTAATAGGAGCTTAATAGTGGAATCTAGTAAATACTTAATTAGAGAAGGTTATTGAACTCAGACAATGGCTATTTGACTTGCTGGCATGTGGAGGAATAGCCCCTTAATTGACAGAATACTCTATTTTAGAGCAGGCAGCTTAAAGAATTTTTAGTAATAGCTTACAATGGCGATGATGAAGCCACTTGGTCGATGCACTCGCTATTGATGCAGCAGCACTCTAATCGCTCCAGGAGATCCTGCCTCCCCGTCTGCAGGACGAGTCCTGAGGAGTCCTGAGCGCTCAGAACAAGGCAAACAATCTCCAGGATGTTTTCTGATCAGAAGAACTAACTGCACATGAATGCAAAAGGCAATCCCGTGGGTGTTGCCATGATCCTTGCAGAGTTACTGAATCCATTTGGGATCCTACTTGTGATCACCAAGCAAGGTGCAAACTGCCTTCTCCTCTCCATGTGCCCCCCACTCCTAGTGCAAGAACTACACACATGACAAGACTACAAACAACAACAGCATGATCAGTCCTACCCCAATGCCTTCTAGCTGTGTAATGGGTCCGTTCTACCAGTCTTGTAGCTGTGCAATGGATCAGTCTTGCTTTAGTCTTCTAGCTGTATGATGGATCCATCCTACCACAAAGTCTTATGACTCTACAATGGATCAGTCCTACCCCACAGTCTTGTAGCTCTATGATGAATCTGTCCCAGTACAAAACCTTCTAGCTGTATAATCAATCAGTCTTACCCCAAAGCTTTCTAGCAGTACAATGGATCAAGGTTCAAAGTCTTATAGCTATATGCTGTGATGCTGGTGGTGGAGGATTGTACCCACACAGCTCTTATTTACCAGGTCTTGCAATTTACCTTGAGCACCCTAGAGGATGCTGTTCCCTGAGACAACTTAGCAGCCTGCCCCTACACCCACAAACAGTTTTACCCATGCATTTCTCCTATGCTGAGAGCTGCAAAAAATCACCCAGTGTCACCACAACGCTGTTGGGGCCTCAGCAGACTTTGTGCTTTCCAGCGCCCCGTGTCACAGGGGTGACAACGAGACTTGACTGTAATGAGGACCAGGTACTGAGCATCTTTGCAACACAAAGGCATATATATAAAGTATTTAAATCTAAACGATTCACCAGCCCGTTACATTATGCAGGGTCACATTTTAAAAGCTCTGGATATTTCTTCCCGCCAAGCAGAAAAACTTGGGATTTCCTGAATTCGGAAGTTCAGGTTGGCCAGGGGCATTGTGATGCTTTCAGAAGTCGGTGGGTTAAAAGGCAGAGTTTCTTGCTTTGAAAGGTGTTATTTTGAAAGTTCTCATGAGCAAAGCAATTGTTTGCCTTTCCACTTACAGTGTTTGGCTTCTTGTTCCATGAAGTACAGGCGGTGCAACTAAGCTGCTCCTCACTGCTTCAAAAAATACATTGCAAATTTCTCTGAGATGTTGTTTTATTTCCAGCCTCTGCCCCTCAGTAGGCAAATACCTGAGACAGGGAATGTGTAATGGATAAATGTGCTAAAAGGGCTGTTTGGGGTTTTTAGCTCCTGATTTCTGCTAACAACGGAGTTAGCATATGGGGACTGGTCATACATGTGAAGCTAAGCTTGTACGTGAATGTCTGCAAACGCAGGGCTTTGAGCCACATGTAGATAAATACAAATTATTGCTACAATAGAGGAAATCTGTACACTTCATATATTAAAAGTGACCTGATCTACGGTGCTTTTCTTCTCAGGTTTCCAATGAACAATACTCAGTCACTACTACTGAGTGTCACTTTAAACCAAAATTGACTGTAATATGCTATAAAAACACCTCCTTTGTCAGGTTAAGCTGCAGAAAGAAGTGCCTTGGAGAACAAGGGCTGTTTCTGTAAGTGATACAGATAAAAACAGACTTTAAAACAGAAAGAAACACTACGGCAGCACCAATAGAGACTCAGGCAGTTCTGGTTCATGCAGAGAGGCAGAGTATCTTTGAGTTAATGTTCACGGCTGCCTTGGGTGAGTAGGACCCCACTAAGGCCCCAGAACAGGAGCAGCACTCTACTTCTCTACATAAGGGGTACCAAAGCAGGCAGAGCCGAGCAGTGTTGCAGCTGCCTCCCTCCACCTCCCTCCTAGGCTGGTACTCTGACCAGCATGCAAAATGTTGTATTTGACTACTTTCTTTCCCAAGTCCTTGAAATCCTTTTAATCACTCGGTTAGCCTCAGGCAGATTCAGCCCCAGGGGCTTTTGTGCAGTGCCGGCACCCACCCCGAGATGTCACAAAACCATCTGGGTGGCAAAAGAGGGTGCACCCCCAGGGAAACCCTGCCTTTCACCTCCTCTCTCTAAGGGGCTGAATTACACCAGCATGTGTGATTCAAGGACCACGATCCCAAAGCTCAAGGGCTGGAAGGGGTGTCAGATCTCCTTCCCTGCAAACTGTATAGGTTAAAGGCTAGAAATCACCACAAGCGCCTCACACCTAAACAATTATATCTACTAATTTATATGAGAACTTCATATTTTATCTTTGTATTAAGCCCTAGATATATACAAAATCTATTTAGATTTAATATTGCAGGAGCATCTGGTCTTTTCATCTAATTTAAAGGCCGGAGCCTTTAAAGAAGGGAAACATCCAACAAGAAATAATACCCATAAGCATTACAATCCTTCTCCTGCTTCACTTACTTTAAAGAGTAATAAGAAATCTCCCCCTACAGGCCTTCGGTGCCTAATGCAAGGTAAATAGACCTTCCTCGGCTTTGATTTGTCCTCTTAAACACTGGGTAATCTATAAAGGCTGCTCAGGACATGTATGGATATGAAGGAGAAGGTATCTGCAGCCCGGCATCGCCAGCTCCTATGCTTTATGGGCTGCAGAGCAGAGCCCCCAGCCAGCTCCCCTGGGGCAAAGCAGGCGAGCTCCCTATGAGCACTACAGGGGCGCTTCTGCAAAGTGTTAACAATTATCTTGCGCATTTTTCACTCTTTATTACCAGAACTCCACTGGGCAAAAACATTTTGATGAGGAAACTATTTCCTTTTTTTCTTTTTACCTATTTTAAGGGAAGAAATTAATGGGATAAAAATGCAAATCACTTCCTTCCTTTGCAGGGAAAATAAACCCTCGCTCTCCCTTACTTACCAATTGACTGTTGTTTTAAGCTATTCACCAGGAACCAATATCATACATATAATACCAGCAAAACCAAACGATGCTAATGGAACATGCATTTCCAAATAACACAAAGAGAGTTTATATCCCCAAATTATTCTCAATTTCGTTTAGGGAAGGCCTGCTTGGGGATTAGGGTAGTTGTTTGTTTATTTGAATTCATTATAGAACTGGGAGTTTATTATATTCTGTACTCACTGTAAGGTAATCAAAATATAGATGGAAATTGGAATATTTTTATTGATGCCATTTACATAGGTTATATGCTGCAAGAGAGCTAGAGTGCCCTGATAAACTTGACGTAGCAGCTGCAGATTCCTTTCTTGTATAGCTGTGCTTTTAGAAATCTCATTCTTACATAATCTTAGTTATTTGATTTAACAGGAGCTTTTTTTTCTATGAGACCTTTCTGTCCGTGTCTGTCTTTTGTACAATATAATAAGATCTAGTTTTTGGAAATCCAGTGGCTACAAACCAGAACTGACCCCTAGCTTGGTTTGTTTTACAGAACACAAAATTTAACCTAAGAAATTTAATTGAGAAGGAGCTTCCCTGTTGCCATTCCCATTTGCTCCCAGTGCCCCCATCTTTTTATTTATTCCAGTAGTAAAAATAAATCTTTAATTAGACAGAAAGTGATAACTGAAGTTTAATTAAGCCAAGCCACTAAAGTGAAAGGAAATTACCCAGCTAATATCCCACACTGCAAAGGGACCATGCAGGGCTCAAATCTGGGCTGCTCCAAAGCGGCTTGGGGAGAGGTTCACTCAGAAGGTGGGAGATGCATTTGCCTTCATCTGCAGTTTTCATCTGGAACAAGGTGATGATATATCAGCCACCTTCTTCCTCCCACCACTTTGGCTGCCTCACCCACCGTCCCCAGGGGACTCTAATGTCCTCAGTCAGGGCAACATTGCACCAGGGAAGTCATCAGTTGGGTGAAAGGCAATGTGGACAGGAGGCCACCCTTCTTTCCCAACAGTTTTCTGTGCTGTCAGCAGCATGCAACCCTCCTACTTATCCTGCTGGATGCACTGAAAGGCATTTTAAGTGGTCTGTAGCAAACTTCTTTTTAACCCAAGATGTGGGGAGTTTTGCACAGGAGGAAGGGACCATGGCCCAGGATGGCCCCTGCATGCAGAGGGAGTGTGGAAAGGATGCTTTTTGGCTGCCTAAGTTTCCAGCTCCGTCTGCAGGGAAGACTCTGGGAGCAGCACTAACACCGAGTTTCCTGCCAGCACATCTGCCAGGGTGCAGCCTTATCTCATATTTATAAATATGCTTTGGTAACAAACAATAGCTGTTACTGTTTTTGTAGTATGAGCTGTGAACACTGGTTTACTGGCAGTGTGTCCTTTTTCACACTACCAGATTTATAAATTGCAAAGCCAGAAGGGCTGACTGTGATGGGATAGTTTGGCCTCAGCATTGAATTTCCCTTAGCAGCCTGAATTAGAAAGATATATTTTTGAGAAACACAACACCACCTCTTAAAAATACTTTAAAATTAGAGAACTTGTCACACTTCCCAGTACACCCTTGTGTCAGTTCATCACTCTCAACATTAAAAAACATGTACCCTAATTACTCTTCTGAATTTATTTCCAGCCACTGACCTTGTTATATCTTTGTCTGATAGATGAAACTACCCATTATTAAAGTTCACTTCATCATGTGGGTGTGTATAGGCCATGGTCAAGTCATCCTTAACCTTCCCTTTGATAAGCTAAATAAACTGAACCATGAAATCCTTTCCTGTAAGCTGTATGTTCATTAATCATTAGCCTGTTTTTCCCTCAGAAACCTCTTCTACTGAGCCACAGCCTTGGGTGGTGCAGCTTGTTCAACCCCTAAAGAGCCAGGTGTGCCCAGTTATGAAGTAAAATAACGAGGTCTATATAACCACCCCATCTGGTACCCCAACGTTCCCCCTTCCATCTGCTGTATCACGCTGGCAGCTATTCTTACACCTTGATGGTAAAGGTGTCCTTCAGTTATTGCCTCCAGTTCCCTGTCCTCCTCCCTGCCTTCCATCCTTGCACATCAGTACCCTACTCATTGATAATTTTATGCTTCCAGGTTGTGGATACACATGATAAATTGAACCAAGCCAAGAAACCTGCCAAATGATGGTAAGTCCTGATTCCAGCTGATAATGTGGGGCTTGTTAAGTGACTGGCTTCATAACCAAGCACTGATTACTAAGTCATGGAGCAGTAAATAACCACACCGAACAGCTCCCCCCATCAGGGCTTTGTTAATTGAATAGTTAGGTTTCCAAGCCAACATTTCACCTGGAACTAACATTAATTAGTAGCTCTTGTTCCCATTGCCCTGATTTGTTATCAACATGGAAGTTGTGACCACTGTACTAAAATTGGCTTCTTTCTGCATTATGAAACAAGAATATTTATTCATCAGTCTCATCTTTTCTGCACTCTGGACTCTTGTTCTACTATTGCTATCTAGAAAACAACTTGTACTGTAATTCCCTTTACTCCTAACACTTTTCAAGCTGCTTTTTCTTTTATCTCAAAGCAGGTATTTCTCCTCCTACTCTTTGAACTCTGTAATAAATGTGAACAGCTATAAGCTTTCAGAAGTTTCCTTTCTAAAAATATCTATTTATCTAAATTTCCTCCCCAAGACAAATCATGGTTTGTCTTTGCCCACTTTGCCTTTTTCCCTTGACCAGTTCTGCCTCATTGCACAGTTCTGGGAGGTTAACATCTAGTAAAACATCCCTAATTCACAAATACAATTTATATTTTTCAGCTGAAATTCCTGCAACTGGACAGTTCATCAGGCAGAAGATATTAGAAAAACTGGCAGCCATAATCGTGTGGGTGGAGGTGAGGACATCTGCTCTTTATATCATGAGCATTGCCAACATGCTATAGACATATCCAGGCTTCTGTTCCAAAACCCCCTCAAGAATATACCGTGTGGAGTTCCAGCTCGCTGGAACCTCCTGCTTGGTTTGGGAAATTTTGGCAAGTTGTTTTCCTTCTGTAGCTTGTTCATAATTTTCCTGGTCTTTACTACATGGGCAAAGTGTGCCCAGATTTCATGTGCCATTTTAACATATGCTCCGTGATTACATACAGGATGTATAATCACTCTTCTTTACTGCATGAGTTCAGCTGGCACCACTCGCTGACACAGTCCAGTGCCGCGAGAGAGTCTTGGGGCAAAGCATGTTCAAAGTTGGTGCTACGACTGTGATAGCAGATGAACGGCACCATGCATTCCTCTGAATCTTTAATGCATGCTTGTAGACTCGTCCTGCTCACTCGTCCTGGAAGTGCTGGGCACAGCCGAGCTGACAGCCCTGAACATTGCCCAATGTGCTGTGACTGGCATGAGCCGCCGCTTCACTGCTCATCTTCATCCTGCAGTCTATGGCCACCTCACCATGCACTGTCCCTGGGAGCAGCTCAAGAGAAGGAACAGGAGCCAATGGTGAGCCCAATTTTAGGGATTGCAACACCACCCAACAGCTTTATTCTCGGTGTATCATCCTGAGTTCATTTAGCCATCAGGCACATGGGTTTCTATGCCCTTGAGCAATGGTAAAAGTCATGGCTCACTCGAGATTGTTTGAAGGGTCAGCACATGATGTTCCCACTGATGTTCCCCTTTGCAGGGCCACCATGAGCATGATGTGATAAACTCAGTGATGGGCCAGCGATGATGGAAACATGAACCCATGCAGAAAAAATTCATGGCAAAACCTGGAAATGACTAGCTGACTGACTGGAGAAAAGGTAGTAAGAGTATCCTAAATTGTGTAGGAAGATTTACTTTGTAACGTGTCAACACTATTAAGCATTGGAACAGGCTGCTCAGGGAAGTGGGAAGTGGTGGAGTCACCATCCCTAGAGGTATTTAAAAGGCTAGTAGATGTGGTGCTTAGGGACATGGATTAGTGGTGGACTTGGCAGTGATGGGTTAATGGTTGGACTCAGTGAACTTAAAGATCTTTTCCAAGCTGAATGATTCTGTGATTCTAAGGATGAAAAATCTAAGTAGTATGTGAAATCAAATCTTCTTACCCCTAAACCAAGGGATATAATTTTGGTGAGTCTCTTTGCTGAAACAAAAGAAGCACTTAAAAACCACAGAATCATATTTTTTAAAGTACTTAAACACCTATAAATATGCAGAGACAAAATAACGGGAATTTCTGGCCCTCAGAGAATCTGATTCTGGTTGTGACAATCCAGTTGTCTTGAATACCCCACAAGGCATTGATCATCTGGTCCTTACACAGCTTTAAAAACCTGGCGCTTCGATGCAAGAAAAGGAATATATTAATCTCAGAGAGCTCTTTATCTTCTCATTGTCCCATCACAAATTCTTGCACAATATCCCAGAGTTAACACAAATGGGTAACTGTTCAGTTATCTTTAAAGGCCTATGGGATTTGATAAGCAATTTCATGGAAATAATCTAAATATGCATAATAAAAAAAGAAGGAAGTGATGTTCTGTTAATGCATCACTTTTATTGTGACAAGTTTTTCTTCAAATGAAAAATAAAAGTGTAAAAACTTAGAATTGCAGTACTGTTAAGCACCTCCTGGGATCATTATAATAGACTGTACAATTATTACCTGAGCTGAAGTGCTTTTTTTAAAAGAAAAAAAACAAAACAGCAATAAACGTAATTTCATTGCTCTGCCCGATATGCAAAATCTGCCTAGCATCTATTTCCAATATGAAATCAATTGTACATTTATTCATAATACTGCATGAAACCTTACTGAAAATCTTGATATAATTTCTATAGTATTTTTAAGATTTGCACTAGAGTAAAGCTCAATAAAACTTTTAAATGGTTTACATCCATCATGTCACTGAAACGCTTCCTAAAATATTTTGCTACTTTATTATGAAGGTTGAGAAAGAATAACGAAGGTATTTCTCTCTACAAGCTCCTGCATTTCCCACACACACACAATCAGCCCTGATTTCACAGTTCTGTAAGCCAGCTTTTCATATGTTACCATAAGCTTAAATGGAGGAAGAGACAGATGCCCATGATTTGTCTCTACACAGTACAATATATTAAGTCAACTATTGACCTAAACACAGGAACTCCAAATTTACATAAGATTAAGGGAGACAGGAATTATTACTCCTCACTCTTTGGCTGATTATGCAAGCAGCTCTGCTTGTCCACACAACCTCCGTTCACCTCGATATATTGTACTGTATAGGTGGGATC
The DNA here is from genome assembly GCF_963264785.1 of Psittacula echo. Lineage (NCBI taxonomy): Eukaryota > Metazoa > Chordata > Aves > Psittaciformes > Psittacidae > Psittacula > Psittacula echo. Next base: position 2,293,143 of record NC_137743.1, read on the forward strand.
AAGAGAGAACATATTTTGGTAATGACAAAATCTATTAAGAGGAGTCAAAAATGTTGAAATCCATCTCAAACTCCAGAACAGCAGAATCTTCCGATAAGGAAACTTTACTATTGGGAATGTTAGTTTTGATTTTTAGGCAATAAACCCCACAACATCGTCACCACTTTTGTAAGAACTATTGCTTCTCTGTTAAATGGCACCAAAACCAGGCCGAGAAGCTGTTCCAGTAAACACACATAAGACTCTTACTTAGTGTAGCCACTACACTTTGAAATGCACCATATTTTTAAGCACTTAATTTACAAATATCACCTGTATCAACAACACGGGCATTCGGTTGCTCTGTCTGTTTTGTTATACTTGCATGTAGAGTTCCTACTGTCTTGCAAAATGAAACCCCCTAAACTCTACATTGAAGGAAGCAGCAAACTTTGTTTGATGATTTTTTAGCTCCATGCTCCACGCAGAAGATGATCTGGCAAGTAGTGATGGCAGTGCATTAATATATAAAATAATGAAGAAGAGCACTTAATGAAATTATGTGTGTGTTTTTTACCTCCTAAGCCTCATGGCCACATCACCTCCTTTCTCAACAAACCACACTACAGCTGCTTTGAAAAGTATTATTAGTGACTTCTGTGCCTACCAAAAGAGTCCAGAGTTTATCCAAAAGGAAGTGAGGACATGAAGAGCTGTTTAGGCACGTCCAGGCTCTGCCTGCACCTCGCTTTCACAGCAGATTAGCTGGAAGGAGATGGGGTCCTGCCGCAGTGGCAGGGATTGTGTAATTCTCCCTCGAGAGCACAAGAGTGACTTTGAAAGTTTTATTAGGCTTTTATTAGATCGTGATACCCATTTTCAGTAGCCAGCTTGTCCAGTTGCTGGCAAATTATGGTAATTTGAAATACTGTACTGGATGCTATAGGCTGCCGTTAACTTTCCCTGGAGCATAAGACTGAATTAAACGCTGCTAACTCCTTGGTACTGGGGAGGATGAATTTTCCCAGTATGGAGGCAATTGTTTGCATTGGATTCATTTTGCCATGAAACTGAAGAGATGAACATGTGGCATGATGTATTTTACAAGGTGCTTAACAAGAACATGATTGGGAAAAAATTGAGATCCATGAAATCGATGTTATAACCTAATATTGTTTGTTCTTAGTGACTACTGGAGCACAGCAAGATCAATGTCAGGACAACACTATTCACTCTAAGTATCAATGACCTGGAAGAAGTCATGTAAAAGGATGAGACCTGCCAATGGCACAGCATGGAAAGAGGCTCACAGGAAGAAAATATAAGCAAAAGTGATATGACTCAAAACGAATTGAATGGAAAAAAAAATAAACAAGAGTAATAAGACTCCAAACAACTTGAATTGCTCCAGAAACAGGTAAATGGAGAAGTTCAATGCAAAGAAAACTGAAAGCATTCTTTGAGGGGAAAAACCAGTCACATTGTTGTGCTCTTTCTTCTGTATTATAAGGCATGAAGAGAAGGCAGAGAAGCAGAGCAGAGGATAATTAGAGACCCCATCAATGCACATGTAGGTAATGAAGACAAGCAGACAGTGAGGAAGAGATCCTAGATAGGGGCACTGGTGTGGGTTGGCAGAATTAAGTCAGCCAAGAGCATGAGGCAAAAATCTTTATGTCTTCAAATGTTTGTTCATAATATTTCTGGTTCAGAGACCACCAAGTTTTACCTAGACTGAACTCTCCAGCCTTATATAGTTGTGCCTAGTATATGACTTGGTATTTAGCTATATCAAACCGGTATTCCAAATGCATCTAAGCTACCAGTCATTCCAGACTGCTAAACATATTTCCATGTGTCACTTTACTCAGTTTTGAAGTATTACTGTGATTGAGCACAGCAGCAAAGCTTCTGAGCATGGTAGAAGGCTAAATATCTGTATTAATGCTCTCCAAAACCTGCAGTTCCCATCTGGCTTTTCCATCCTACTGCAAAAACAGATGATACAGACATCAGCGTCCCATGTTCTTCTTCTAGCTGTGATGGTTACGTCCCATGCCTTGCATTTAGGATTATCATCAAGCATGAGTGGAAATCCTTGTAAGATTTTATATTCTTTTTCATGCTTGAATTGCTTTCTGAGCTTATGGCTTCTCAAAGTTTTGAACCAACTTCTTGTCAGGCTTCTTTGACTAGAAACTGAAATTGCAGTAAGTGGCTCTGACTGAATCTGAAAGATTTAGCATTAATATATTGATCAGCTTATCAGAGTTGATCCAAGCGATGCCCATATTTTCCACTGGAGGACGTAAAAAAATAATGCAGCATATTTCTTTACCACGGCTTAACTGTATTTCAGGTGAGGTAGTCATGTTATAACAAAAAAGCCCTTTTCCTAGTGCTGTTTTCAGCATTGCAAGAAAAATTCCAGAGCTGGCAGTTTTTGCAGTTTCAGTCCAAGACCAAGCTTCAATAAGCTCACAGGGCTCTAATGATTGTTAGTGAAAATGTAATGGGCCATTTGAAATACAAATGAACGCTGGTAGGTAAAGGGATTTTTTTTTCTTTAGTGGAATCAATTTACACTAGCTATTTAAAAAATATTAAAATAAATGTAATGCCATTAAATGTAAGCTCAAAGCCCATTGAGAGCATTAGTGGCCAAATCTGCCAAAAAAGTAGTCATGCCAAGAGCACGGGGCCAGATTCTGCTCTCAGTTGCATTGGTGCTAAGCCAGGATAAGTCCCTTAATTTAAACAAGCTTGTTCTGAAGTAACACTGGTGTTAAGTGGGAGCAGAAGGGAACTCTCTTCCCTTTTAGATACTTTTTGCAGTGCCCCAATTTGCTCTTGGTGACCTGGCTCGTTTCTTTCCAGCCTCAAGCATCCTGTACATTTATCCAGCATCGCCTTTCTCCAGGATGAAGAGGTTGGTGTAACCTCCAAAATAGCAACGACATTTGAAGGTCCCTTTCAACCCAAACTATGCCATGATTCTATAATTCTATGATTTGAGAAGGGGTCAGAAAGCAGTGGGAAGTGTTGTTCAGCAGGTGCCATGTTTAGGAGAAAAATGAATGGACCAAAGCAGTAAGAACTAACAGGAGTCTGTCACTGCAGAATGATTAACAACTCAGTAGAGTTCAAAGTTTTGAGGGCAATGAGCTAAGCAACAGGGGGAAAAAGAAAGGTCTTTTAAAATAGTGTTCGATTTCATACTACTTACAAAGAAAAGGAAGGAAAACCAAATAAATCATGTGGTTAATATTTATTTTTAAAATTTATGATAATATCTCAAACTCCCTTTGGTAGTTAAGAGCTTTTTTGGGAAACCCCCCTCCTTCTACACAACAGTTTCTAGAAACTATTAAATATCATATTAATAACCTTCTTTGGGAAAAAAGACAAAATATTTGAGTTGCCATAAAGCTCTGTTAGAAAAGTTGGCTCCTGCATCTGTGGTGATAAAATCAGGTAAATAACCGAACATGGAAGAGGAGAGCAGCAAAGAGAATAAAAGTGTTTCCTTCCTCTACATTGACTTTCATCCTTGCTACTGCAGAAACCTGGAAAAAGTACAGAGGATTTTACTTGGACTTGGAAAATTCATTTATTATTATATAGGTCTATTATTCACTATTGCAATTAATCTTCAAATCAAAGGTTACTATTTGAACTACAAAAAACATCCATTGTTTATGGTTTTTCAGGTGTCAATCGCATATTTTTTCCCTCAATTCATTCTCTTTATCTCTAGTTTATACCTTTTATTTTCACAAATGCCACTTAAACTGTCCTGACCACAGCGCACTCCAATCCTCAGCACCATTTCAGTCATACCCTTTCCACCAGCAGGTAAACCATGTCCAACCATCAACACTTTGGATGATAACTCAGGATATGCCAATAACATCAGCCAGGTCAACAGGATAGAACAGAATAACAGAGAAAATATGAAAAATATCTTTTCAATTCACCAGCTTTGCAAACAGCTGCACAGAGGAAAAATACTACATTTTGTCTTGGACAGCACTACAAATATTTTTATTAAGATTTATGTGGGGGAGAAAAGTTATATAGATACATACTTCTCCTTTCATTCACAACATGTAAATAATACAGAGTACTATTTGTCACATTCCTTGATTTCATGATGGTTGCAACTGTCAACTGAGGAATAATTTCCTTTTAATTATTGTTTAGTTGATTTTCTCTTTAATTACTGAAGTTATATGACGAAGGCACCAAAATATGCAATGGAAGATTTTTCCATATAGTAGATTTTCTTTAATAATAATGGTATTTTTATTATATTAACTCTGCAGAATATATTTTTTTCAGCAAAGGAAAGCAGCTACAGATTTTTAAAATGTGCATTTTTAATTTCCTTAAAGAACATTGGAAGGAGTTTTTCTTCTGTACAGGTACAGAGTCTTATGTAAAAGATTTAGTGTTTAATAGGTTTGACATTGGAGGGAGGTAAAATGTATAAAGTTGCCTGTCTTAACAAGACAAAAGCCAACGGATCTGAAAATACAGCCCTCGGGCTCCTCCTCTGGCCTTTGCTTTGCTGCCAGCCCAGACAAGGGAATGCAGCTTTCCTTGTCTCTCTCAGGCTCTGAATTTGGGAAAACTGAAAAGGAACAATGGCCCAAGAACCTCTCAGCTGCAAATCATGATGCACATCTCTTTCTGCTTGTTTATGACTTAGATATAATTTAAAAGTGCTCCATGCTCCCTGCTTTTTCAGCAGACTTTCTAGAAATAGCTTTAATATAAACAGAGCTCTCTGGTTCAGAGCAGAAGAAAGTGGATATTTTGAAGCTGCAGAGCAATGCTGATTTTACTCTCCAGTCTTTCACCACTAGAGTGGGGTTCTGGTTGGGTCACCGGAAAACAAACTTGTTTCAATGGCTTTTATAACCAGATAAGATCCAAACTGAGGTACTCATGCCAAATATCACAGAAGTACTTGAACAACAATGCATTGCAAAGAGCAACATTTAGATTAGGCTATTAAACGTGGGGAGGAGGTTATATGTGTATAACACATTTTCGAGCACTTGGGAATTCTTTGAGCTATTTTCTGCTGTATTTTCTGAACCAGTGTTTTGCCTGACTTCAGTGGGAGTTTTGCTTGTATAAAAGCTTCTGAATTCAGCTCCAGGTCTAAACATTTGGGTTGCAATGTGCCTGGAAAGCCAAAAGAATTAAGATATTTGCCCTGCTCTCCCTGCACTGGAGCTGCCTCCCTAGCACCCTCATGCTCCTTGGAAAATCCCAGCTATAGTTTATCTGAAATTAATTTGCCCACACTGTTAAGTCAATTACCCAAAGGAACAGAGACTCGATTAAAAATCTGTTTAGTTCAATAGGAAACAGTATACTTGGGATCAAGTTTTTTTGTCTTTAACTGCAAAGAATCTCATTGTATCCCTGTATAAATAATAAAGGTAGTGCTCTATCCTCTCCTGCTCAAGCATGACTGAGCAGATACAGATTGTGCATAGCTCATGTCACAAGCATCCAAAGAGAGACAGTATGAAGAATATCTCAAACAGAACCTCCAGCACAGGGCACGTTCCTGCCCCACGAGGTAACCCAAGGTACATTCAGATGTGCCAGGCCACAGGTACCGCTCACCCCCTGCATTTCCAGAGGATGGTTGTACCTGTCTCACCTAGAGAAATGTGTCTATTGTCAAGCCTACAGCAAACTGTGTCCAGACAGATTGGTGTTCTGCTCAAAGGAGTCCACATGAATCATGTATTAGTTCATTTAAAAGCACTTTGTAGACAAACATGCTCACTCTATCAGCAGGCACGGGGATGCAAATACTTCACTCAGTGTATATGAGCCCTGACAGGACATCTGTGATGCATGGGATTGAGAAAACAGCTCATTCTGCATCAGGCAATAACAAGCAAAAAGGCTCACCGTATTTTGTTCTTTTTCAGCAAAATGAAAATTTAACTTTGCCATCATGTTGGAAACGGAGTAAACACTATCAACTGAAAACTAGCAGCAGGAAGAGGTAAATGATTTACAAGATATTCTTCAATCATTTAACAGAAACACAGGAGTTTTTGGTTTAGGGGCTAGAGTACTCTTGCAGAAGGTAACTGTTCTCCAGGAACCTTAATGCTCATATAGCTGCTGTGCGGGGCTGTGCTTTGGAGGTGAGGAAGAATTAGAAACATTTAGTTTCCATAAATGCTAAAGACGTCTTTTGTACTCTATCTGCTTGGCAGATGCTGATTGCTGCCTATAATTTAAACCATGTTAATGAGTGCGTGCCATAGCAAAATATTGGGTGGACTCTCATTAGCAGATACAGAGTGTGGAATTAATTTCACTGAGGGAACTGTAGAATAATTTGTAGAGAGAAAATGTACTTTGTAAAAGCATCCTGGAAAAAAATCAGACATGTACAGACTTTGTCTATAAGATTCCAAAATAATTTACTTTGTGAGAGAAAAGATTATAATACTGTAGATACTGTAAGCATGAGTGCCAAAGTTATACTATATGCGGTGTGAAGAACATCATTGCTTTCTTTCAGCCTCTGCCTTGATGCTGAGTATCTTATTTCCAGGAGTATCTTTACAATAAATCGAGTACAATTCCTCCAGTTGTATAGCACAATAATTTTCTACTAGCCCTGGGCTTTCCTAACTGCTAAGTTGATTTGTTTACTAACTTTTTCCTCTGTTTCTTTTAATTACATGGTCAAATACGAGTGAATCCTATCGCCATATTAAATGATACAAGCCTCTCGCCCCTCCACAGTTAGGCGATGTTCATGTTTTCAATCCTCAGCAAATGCAGGAATTCATTTGTTCTCCTGAAGTCCTAATTTTTCCTTAGCAGTAAACCAAGTACTGGAAATAGTAACTCAGGCAATCAGAGTGTTGTTACTGTTCCCAGAAAGGTAATATTTTTGAATAGCTCTGCATATTTAACAAGGAAGATGTGTTTTGAGCAATTTTTAATAAAGTAATATTTTATTTTTCCCATTTCATGCTTGCAGGAAACTGCATAGATCAGTTCTGGATTGAGATTGCATCCCCAGTCTTGGATCCTTTAACATCCCAGAAGGCACACATGAAAAAGAAAAATCCCCCTACTTACACTGTGAATAGGTGCTAACAGCTTTAAAGAATTACCTACCAAATATTAGGTGCAATTTAAAACTACATTTAAAGCAGCAAGGGCAGTTTAAAAGTCTACATGGCCAGCTAAAAGTCAGAGAGAGAAAATTACTTGAACACATGTTGGATGAATTTCTGTCTGTGTGGGAGATATCGCACTGGTGGGATAATATATCCTCTGTTACAGAAATTGGGGAGGTTCTGTACCTGGTCTACTGAATGCCATATGATTCAAAAGCTGGTCAAATGCTTTTAGATAATTCCAATTTACTATAAAAAGAAACACAACTATGCTATCTAAGCAATGTGGAAGATTATTTATACTGAAAGACATTCTTAGGCTAAACTATTAAATGAGGATAATGGATATGAACCACCTAAGGCACAAGGAGGACTCATTAATGAATTACTTGGTGAAACCAAGTCAGATGCTCCACCCAGGTAGAAGCTGCGCTTGAGTAATGTGCTTTTAGGGAAGCAGCGATGCTGAGGAGGGATCATGTTGTGTGAAGACCTGGAAAAGGCATGATAAAATGTTCCCTACGTTACCCTACACCTGCTTCCAGGGCTGTCCAAGGGCCCTTCAGATTACAAGGTACAATATTTACTCAGTATACTGTATGTTCTATCAGTTTAAACACACACTGTAACTTATTAGATATTTATTAGCTTACATTTTAAGCCCCAGTCTATTTTACAACCCCGATGCCCTCTGTTTTATGTAAAAAGGCTATTTTAATAGATATAATTTAAATTAGTTCCTAACTTGATAACTCGTTACAGACTGCTACTCTAATGAAGCCTGCACTAATGACTGCCTTCAGTAGGCAGTCCCTAATTTTAAGAAGCCATTTTAAAATATTCATAACATATCTGCTGTGGTGTTGTTTGAACTGTATTTAATAGACATCTTGACTGGGTTTTTCCCTGTGGTTTGTAGAAATCACTGTCAATACTGATTCTTCCAGCACTCTTTGGTGTGTGTGGGATGGGGGTGAGGGCTGCAGCTTTGGTCCTGGCAGTGGAGGCAGGGACACTGCATGACTCCTGTGCATCCTGGCACACATCTGAGAAAAAATCCTAAATTAATTAACAGCCCAAACCATAATGAGGAATAATGGTTTATGGTGGATTTGCCAAGGAAGTTGTGAATGCTTCATCCCTGGCGGCATTCAAGTCCAGGTTGGATGGAGCTTGGAGCAAGCTGCTCTAGTGGAATGTGTCCCTGCCTGTGGCAGGGGGTTGGAACTGGATGAGCTTTAAGGTTCCTTCCAATCTAAACCATTCTATGATTCTATGATTTAATCAAGGTCTAAGCATCTAAAAGACAGTTGGCAGCTAAATGTGCTAAAGCCACTCTGTGACTTTTACCTTTCCATGGAGGTAGGGCTGATGAGGAACATCTGAAAACTTGTGTTTTCTCCTAACAGGACACATTGCCCAATTGTCTAAAAAATAACCCAGGAATTTACCATCACTGAATCCAGCCAGACTAAGCCTGGAGAACCAGTGTGGCAGGTCAGTCAATGTTTCACACTCCAGATGGGTCAGCAGGACCTCCTAATGTGGTCTCATCCTCAACAGCTCTTCACCAGCAAGTTTTGCTTCCTAATTAATGCAGAAAGTCCCCTCCCAACCCTAGCAGGCTGCATGGGGAGGAATTTGCCTTCCTTCTGGGGAATGCAGGAAGCACAACCCCTGCATGTACCCCCCTACAACCCTACCAAACACCAGCAGTTCCCCACCACCACCTCCCTAAGAGCATCTCTGTCCTTTAAGTGCTATCCTGCTTTCTCAGGGGGCTCTTAATGCAGTTCACTCCTTCTGCCTCGCTGGTTACTGGGGAAAGACATGCTTGGGGCCTCTGTGCACCCCACAGCAAGGAGCTAAAAGGGAAAGTCTATATACAAACCGTAGCAATTAATATTAAACACTGAACATGCATCTAAAGACAGTATTAATGTTAATGACAAAACAACAAATGTCAGGGACATAAGACAGATGAACACTTGTAGATGTCGAGGTGTTAGTAACAAATGCTAAGAGCTGCTAGTCAGTGCTTTCACTATGGTGTTACGTTAACAAATTTACCTAGATAAAATAAATAAGGGAAAAGTTAGACTTCGCTTTTGCTCAGATGAAACAACTTTAGCCACAAACTAGGGGAGTAAATGTGAAATTATTCTCCAAATGCAAATTACCTGGTGATGTAATTACCACTCACAAAATGAATATAAAATCATTAAAACCATAATCTGACTGCTGGTTGTTATAAAGGTTGCCCTGCTCACCATATAATACAGGAGGCATGCATACCCTGGTGTCACTGAGACATTGAGCTGCCATTCTGCATCACCTCCTGTCAAAACAGGCTCACACACACAAAAAAGTTGTGAACCGCCATCTATGAGAAAATAAACAAACCAAAAATCTCCCTCAGTGGCAATTTCCAAGGAGGAGAGAGCATCAAATGGGTTTTAAACAGGCAAAAACCCAACACATGAGCAGAGTTTGGGCCAAATGTCCTGCCAGGGGCCAGTCAGCAGGAGCCCACTGCCAAGCCTGGTCCCTAGATCAACACCTCATCCATGATAAAAAGCTGGTCTTTAAATCAAAGGTAGCTCACAAAGAAAAAAAAACCCAAAGACATAAATCTGCATTGGCTACGAGCCCAGTGTGATCTTCCAGTGTATTTTTGCTGATGGGTCAAAGGAAATGTATGACAGGGAGGTGTCTGTGGCAGGAAGACCACCAGATTGCCCGTAAAGAAGGAACAGGCAGTGGGTGTAGATGACATTGCTGTCATGGGGCTACAAGTTAATCTCCACCTTTTTTCCTGCCTCTAGGGAACTGCAGCAACTCAGCTAACCCAGCTCTACATTTGAAATGGACTGAGAAGGGCTGAGAAGGGTGTTGTACTTTGTGCCCATAGGATGGAGCAAAGGAGCAAACGTGCTCACGTTGGTAATGCTTTCATGAAAACTGAAAGCATCCCCACAACTGTAAGGGACCTGAAATTCTTTGGTCACTGCAATATAGATATCAATTTTTGTTTCAATTCTCCTAAAACGAGGGCAGTCATGTAAAAGACACTTCTCTGAGGGATGTCCAGATTAGATGCATACCATGGCCAAAAGACTATTATTTCATTTCCAAAAAATATGTATTGGTGTTGCATCTTTGCTTAAATTTGTATCATGAAAATACTCTCAATCTATTTCACTTACAGGCCCTGATTTTAACAATTGCCTGTTTGACCCCATTCTGCTATTACTAAGAACCTCAGTATACCCATCTATAAGGCATTATCAACAGATGAAATAATAAGTTACAGATATGGACTTTTCATAAGTACTATCCATCAAGAAGGACACAGTCAACCAACTCAAAAGGGTTACCAAATTCATTGTTTTTTCTGTAAGAAAGAGAACATTAAAATCTGCTAATCCATTAGGGTTGTTTTGAGGGTTATTTTGTACAAGAGAATGAAAATCTGTTTGCAGTTGTAACTTTTACAGTACGTGGAATATTTTCTTTTTTCCCTCTTCCATAATTATTTTCACAGAGAGCTGTTCTTTCAATCAGGTCACTGAACTCTGAGAAACAAACCTTCAAGGCTACTTTTGAAAAATTGGACCTTACTTTCCTTTCAATTGAAAGATTCACAACTTTGGTGTGTGAGCCAAGACTCAAAGAATAACATAAATCCTTTCGGTGCTGTCTCTCTCTTTGCCTGTGCAACGGATATTTCTGCTAACATTTACTTTTGTAATTTTTCACATTATTCCAGCTCTCAGAGGTTAATATTTACCATTCATTTTGTTATTCACAAACTACAGAGGTAAGCTTGCAAATATCTGCCCTGGGAAAATGAGCAGCTCTGCCAGAAAATATGTTCAAGTTTCTTTGTGGAACTGTGGGAGACAACATGCCATTGACAACATCTCACTGTATTCATCTGTTTGTGTTTTAAACATCTGCACAATCAATTCAGACAGTACAACAACTGGTATTTAAAAAGGATAAGCAGATAATTACAGCAAATGGTTTTTAGTCCCTTTGAACAGAGAATATGCATTGGAGGGAAAAAGTTTACAAGAACCCCAAGGTGAACTGATAGATATAAGGGGACCGCTGAAATTGTACTCTTAAACAGAGACCACACACTCATTTTCTGGTAGGCATCTACAAATACAGAAGATACTACATGGTAGCAAAATTCAACAACAGACAGAGCTGCTTGCAAAAGCTGACCCACTGCTTGCAGTAATATCAAATCATAAATGAATTAATTTGCTTGCTGACCAAGTAGTTTGCCATATTAAACTGCAAGTTTGCAAGACATGTATTCTATTATCCCAGATTGCACTCTTGACACTTTACATTATGAGCATTTAACATCCATCCTTTGATATTTTGAACACTGAGTACAATGAAGCTGTCAGCACAAAGGAATTTTTTATTCAATTTTCAAATGTAACAAGCAGGGAGCTTATGGAACCACCATTAAGATCACTGACACAATGAAGACTTGATTATTTAACTATGGAAGACAGAAGATTATTTTGATGATTTAAATTTTTAAATCTATGGAAAAGTTTGTGAAGAGAAAGAGAAAAAGAAAGAGAAAGAGAAAGAGAAAGAGAAAGAGGGAGAGGAGAAGGGAAGAGAAGAGAAGAGAAGAGAAGAGAAGAGAAGAGAAGAGAAGAGAAGAGAAGAGAAGAGAAGAGAAGAGAGAAGAGAGAAGAGAGAAGAGAGAAGAGAGAAGAGAAGAGAAGAGAAGAGAAGAGAAGAGAAGAGAAGAGAAGAGAAGAGAAGAGAAGAGAAGAGGAGAAGAGAAAAAAAGAGAAGAGAAGAGAAGAGAAGAGAAGAGAAGAGAAGAGAAGAGAAGAGAAGAGAAGAGAAGAGAAGAGAAAAGGAGAAGAGAAGAGAAAAAGAAGAGAAGAGAAGAGAAGAGAAGAGAAGAGAAGAGAAGAGGACAAGAAAAAAGCAGCAGTTATTGTTTTGTTGCTAACATGCAGAAAACAATATTTGATCCAAATGCAGTTCACAGTGACTAAGAGGGTGATCATTTACGCCAAGACTGCACCGGGCTTGTTCTGCTCTTGTCACCATGATCTAACGCCGGTAGTACGCTGTGAGCAAGCAGAGATCATTGATTCACGCTGCCAGACAGCTGTGCTGGAATCATCAAGTCAATATTGTGTGCTCTTGGTAAAAAAACCCAACAGCAAAGCAAACAAGAATAATGAAAATGAAAAAAAAACAGAGAGAGATCAGTGTATTTTGATCAGCACAAGCTACATAATCTAGATTCAGTCAGCAGCAGCAGGGAGGGCAAAGCTCATAAGGAGAGGAAACGTTTGCTATCACATCTCAGCATGTAGCTAAAATTCTAGCACAAGTACCAATCCTTAAAAAACTGGGGTGCAATTGGCAGCCCACCCAGCCTTCTGAGGTAATAAAGAATGTATTTATATATGTATATGTGTGTATATATATATTTACAGACCACATGAAACTAAATTTAATAAACATTCCAGGAAGGAAGGGACTTGGCAGAATAGCCAGACAATGAAATAGAGGTTTTTACTACATGGCTGTATTTTAAGACCTTGTAGAAAATGAACTCCTCAGTGATCACATTCCAAGGAATTTGGAAATGCTATTCAATATGCCATGTTGTATCACTTACCATTGGACAGCAATTACTTTAAAGCCTCGATATAAGGCACAAATATTTAATTAAAACAAATCCCACCCTCAGTCTGGGTGTTCTATTTTATTAGAGATTCAGATACAGAGGTGAACAGTGACTATAGTCTGCTGATGTTCCAACAGCACCAAATATATGAAACTTCAACTGCACAGGGATTCATTTGGAGTACTCACCACCACTGAAAATAGTAATAAATAGTGTTTTGCAATGCTCTTTGCATTTCTTTATCTCTCCTTATTGTGTCTGAGATGCATAGATGAGAACACGGGTTTATCTCATCTCCTCCATCAGAACTGCAATTGGAGCATATACAAGCAATAGTTTTTTAAAGTGCCACTAGACTCATAGCTGTATCCAGGTAACAAAATAAAATAACAAATGAGAGAAAGAATACTGGAAGTCGTGGAAATACAGAACTATAAAGATTCACCTCAGATTCCTATGCATACTCAAGTAACAAGGCAGGACTGCAGGGAACAAGTTGATGGCTTGCTTTCTGCAGCACTACAGACAACCATGCTTTTTCACTCAAATTCATTTGCTTATGGGGAATGAGGGAGATTTTGACTAGAGCTGGCCAAGGCTTAATCTTCTGAGTCTATAAAAAATTTAAACAGTTTGCTCCCATTTCATAAATGTTGACATTTCCCACGAAGGGAGAAAATATCTTATCGGAATGTTTCCTTAAAAAGAAATAGGAAAAGACCCTCCAGCCTGGAAAGCTAAGATATGATGTTTGCTACACCCAAACCCCTCTGCCAGGAGACAGGCAGCACCATGGGGTTTCCAATTGGGCTGTGGGTGCTCCTGCGATCTGGGGCCTCACATCTGTGGGCATCACTGCCATGCTGACCTTGACCCCTCCTGCACAAGCTGTGCCATGCTGACGTAGGGAGATAAGTGTGATATGAGATAGGTGTGGTGGGGCCTCCTGAAAGCTGACAATCACTTGCTATGGTCTCCTGGCAATCCATGAGGTAAGCAAACTGCTGACTAGGTAGAGACTGATCTTTCAGGTATCAAGTGCTTCTGCAAAGACTTTCAGATACAAGGGGCTCATATGAAGGAAGAAAAAAAAAAAGCAAAAGGTTAATTCTCCTTGTAGCATCATTAGAGATCACTAAAATCCACATAAGCAACATCAAGAATCAGAGCTGTGGGCAGGTCCTGTACATTTCTTTGCAAGGGTCAGCCTCGTTCAGGGTCAGAATTAGCAGTGGACTGAGTCATGCTCTGGTCATTTCCATAAAGAGAAAAGGAATAAATAAGGGATCTGAGCCTGCATTATGACAATTCGACACCATGTTTTTGGTTGTATGTGAGGCCCTAATGCTTCAACATGGCCAATGTCAAAGGGAAATCCCATCAAACTCCCTCTTCTTGAAGAAGACAAGAAAGTGAGGTCAATGTCTGGATGTCTAAGTGGGACAGGAGTAGAAATTGCACAATACACCTGATACAGTGCAGAAAGACAGGAGACCCAGAACAGTAGTTTTCCTTCTGACATTTAACATAGCTCATAACCCTGAGGACATTGTCTTAAACAAAGGCTTGAACTCAGAATGAATTGTAATTCTTGCAGACTTGAAACCCAAGAGAGTGCAGTCCTTGCCAGAAAGATCCTGAAGGGGAGAAGAAAAAAAACAAAGAATAAACCTGATAATTATGAAAAAAAAGTATATGCACATCCATAGTTTTACTAAGTTTGGGACTGACTGGAAGAATCAAAGTGGTAGCCTGAAGAGAAAATCTGTATTTGAGGTGTGAGGTTAACTGACAAAAATTAAACTTAAGACTGAAGACTTAAAGGAAAGATAAAACCTACAAGAAACCTTACAAGAAAAAAAAGTATCAGATTACTTTTTATGACCAAGAGGCAAAACTAAGGAAAATATATCAGACAGAAGAGCTGTTATTTTTGTAGCTTTGAAACAATACGTAACTTAGCACAAAAGATAATACAAGACAGGTAATCATTTTAGAGTTTATGACTGCAATCTTCTCCACATGAGAGACTTGATTGTGCTTCATTTTGTTCCATAAGTGAATAAATTCAGGGAATCACAAGCACTGTTATTCAGATTTGTGTTTTCTTCTCAGGCTTCAAAAGTCAGAACCAAAGGACTGGTGGCCTTGAGTGCTGCAGGAAAACTTCATGCGTAAACCTGAATTTTATCTGTGTGTGAAGCAAGATTAATGTAAATGGTACTGCTCCTCCAGTATTTTCTTCTCTAATAATCTCAGTTTAGAACATTTCTTATTCCCATATAAGACATGGAAGATGTGGCAATCTACAGACAAAGAAACTGGGAAGAAAACAGTGTACTCTGGCTGAGGGAATGTTGCTGTCAGTGACACCTTCTTTACACCAGTGTCCATGTCTTGAGCAACAGCAATGACATCATTTTGATTAATAGGACATAACATGGACACAGACGCAGCACATAGGATGTGTTCAGTGACCAAGTCTAAGTCTTACACTTCAGAGTTCCTAATCACCTGCCTAATCATGAACAGATCCTGCAGTGTTAAATTATTTCAAATACAGCTTTGTGCCCATCTTGTCAAGATATCCTATACTAGAGGCCCCCATCCATGTACCTATACCTGGGAGGAACTTATGGCACAGTCAGCTGGAAAAACTAGCTGGTAGGTTTATCCTTTCCAAGCACAGCCAGGGATAAATCCACCCTGGTACACAAGGGCTCAGTGTCAAAGGGGTTCACACCAACCAGGGAAGAAGCACAGCCTAATTTCTGTCTAACTTCCTGGCCATTTTTATGGGGTTTATTTAGCTATTTAGGTCAGAACATGTACCTGGTGCTGACAATGTTCTAGTTATGGATAAATATATTAGCCCACAAGTAATTAGGGCACGCTACTAAGACAAACGAGACCCTGACCAAGTTCAAGGACTTGGTATTTGGTTTACATTAAGCAGTTATTGAAGAAAATACAGAAATGTTATGAGCACAGAGACCAAAACTTTGTGCCCATTATAGTATCATAGCAAAGCAGACTCAGCCACCACAACCTGCTTATTTTTTTCCTCTATTCTGCTTATTTTTAGGGAAAATTCATATAACCAGCTACCTTAAACAATGGACTGAGGCTGTGAGTCACAAGTGAGACTCAGGAGGTATGGGATTAGGTACATCAGCATTTCCCATTGATTAGTTTGGGCACTCAGGACCTTCTCTGTCACTGGTAACTAGGGCTTTCCAAGATGCTAAACACTCCCTAGGCACTGCACAGGCAGCCCAGGCATCCAAATCAGTGCTCTGTGCTTTTCTCCTAGAATGGTGGGTGAAGTGGTGACTGTGCCATTGAGCACAGGCATAGAAAAGTCCCTTTTTGCATCCATGGCATTGATGGAATTCAGGTTGGGAAAGTGCTGTTGAAGGCCATCTCCCAGGTGTCACCACTTCCCTGATGTGGTTAGCATCACACAGCTGTCGTGAAGCACACAAGCTGGATCTCTTTTGGGTGAAACTAAACCAGAAGACGTGCTCCAGCCAGCAATGTGTCTGCAGTCAGCGGGACCAGACTCACCATCATCTGAAGGGAACAACCTGGAAACACATTTATTGTGGACATCTGGTACTGCAGTATCAACAATTTCACTTTGCAGATCTGCTCCAATGAGTTATTGCCAGCATAGTTGCAGCCTTTGTGTGCGAAGCAGCTTTACTAACCTCAAATATTTCATAACACTCTTCAAAAAAAGATATTCTTCTCCATGTTCAGCTGTGGGAGCAGATGGCAAAGGTTCAGGTCTATTATTGCATTGCACTGCTCCTTTCACCCAAAGATTTCAAAGCACCTATAACCTCAGCCTGGAAGATACATAGGCATTACCTGCATTCTAAGAAAGGCTAACAAAACATCAGTAAAATAGTTTGTCCAAAGTCACACAGCATGACAGAAACAAAATCAGAGCAGAAACCTAATTTCACCATTAGTCTCGTGATTTAACCTAACAGCTATTATTAATTAAATAAATCTGATGTTTGATTAACCTTGAATAAAATAGTGAGTGACATGAGCTCTCCTCCATATGTGGAGCTGGAAATATCCCACCATTTCTAGAATAATTCAGCAGTGGGGATATGAACAGAGCAGGAAGACCAAAAGGCAGTAAAAAAGCAAAAGGAAATTGGCTGCTGCTTTACCAATTTCCTGTTGGGGCTCTTCAGGCTGTATTGCTCAGGACAACCATTACAGAGAGGTTTGCAGCTCTGGAAAGCTTTTATTGACCTCTCTGTAAATACAAAATGGCCCATGAATTAAATGGGAGGGTCACTATAAGGAAGTTCAACAGACTTGGCAGATTCTTGGGAATAAGCAAGGCAGGGATCAAGAGGATTGATTGGAAACGTGCAGTTATTGTGCAAAGGATTCTTTTTCTTGAGAGCAAGCTCCCTGGGGTTTTCTAGGCCAGGATTTACAAGGCTAATGAAGGGTGTTGGTTTTTGTCCCTTCTGTCACAAAAAATTTCAGCTAAAGACAACCCAGAGTCACAAGCATCTATCTGCTGAAAAGATGTTTGCCAAAGCTTTCCATCACCCAATCCTTTTTTCTCCCCTCACACTCAGTCCTGTCACACCCCGGCTCTTGATGTGGCACTTTTGACTTTGGTGCCACTAAGCTGTGTTCACTCAGCCACCCAGTTTTCCCCATGCTGCAAGATGTTGTGAATGCTCCATCCCTGGCAGTGTTCAAGGCCAGGTTGGATGAGGCCTTGGGTGCCATGGTTTAGTGTGAGGTGTCCCTGCCTATGGCAGGGGGGTTGGAACTGGATGATCTTAAGGTCCTTTCCAACCCTGACTATTCTATGATTCTATGATTCTATGTTTCTTTAATTCCCACAAAAGTTGACCAAAAGAAGCTTTGCAAAACCACTTGCTCTTGGATTAACTCTTTTCTTTTTCTGTTTTCTTCTTTTTGTTAACATTAAGCAATCAATATTTTATTTCCCTTTATTTTTATTAGGAGTTGAAACAACTCACAACTATTTCCTTTTCATGAATTACCTATTATCATAAGAAACTGTTTTATCCAAATGGGCATTGTATATCCTCGATTTGAAATTATCGTCTTCAATCAGTTAAAAAAAAGTAGAGGACATAAAGTTTCTTCTATATATCTAATTATTAATATTTTCATGTGTCCCACACTTCCCTTTGTTTTTATCAAGAATCACTGAAACTTCAAAGACTTATTTGGATTCAAGATTTGGATCATAATCTCCTTGATAGAATCCTAAATCAAATGAATGGAGTTCTTGCTACTTAAAGTTCCCAGCAAATTAGTTCTGTGGTTATAAATGGAAAGCCTGATCATAATTGATTGAAAAGATATCTATGCTTTGGCCTTGAGATCTGGATGCTTTTAAGAAAAAAAAAAAAAAAAAAAAAAATATTTAATTCAAGAAGTTATAACTAACTTTGAAATTTCTGATGTACTCATTTCATGTCAAACTCTCAGTATTTCACAGCAGCAGAAATCTCTAAGCTCCGCCACTGATGCTGTTGTTTTCACTCAGGAAACCCACTTTAGGATGTGCTGACAAAATCGGCTTTTCTGTAACGTCCTCAGAAGAAAAACACAATTATTACAGTGTGCAAACGCTCATTTATCACATTTCATTTGTACTGACCAATGCAGAAGCCTTGGACAAGGACACGGTGTGGCTGAAATTGGTAAAACACAGATGTGGGGGAATCGCTGCCTGAGCCCAGGTGGGACCGAAATCAGAACATAAAGGGACAGAGGAGGAAAATGATTAGCTCTTCTTTAACTGACAATTTCCAAACATTAATGACCTTGAAGACTGACCAGGGGAGTCAGCAAACAAGTGTGTGTTAGAGGAGAGAGAACTTCTTCAAAGGTAGGCATCTCGTCTGCAAATCTCCCGGGTCCTCTCAGATATGAAATAGAAAGCTTAGTCAATTTGTAAAAGTGAAAAGTGGACAGGCTTCACAGAACCAGAAATTGATAAAATGTTCAAGTCTCTATTTGATTTAATTTAATTTTACATAACAACCTGGAAGTTTGAGAAGATCCTGCTACTTTTTTCGGCCTTGAAGATGTGTTTACGAAATCATTAATGCATTAAACCAGTAATAGGTTTAGGAAGGTGTACTCACACAGCTCACACTGATTTTTGTGTCATATAAAGGAGGGTTGGGGCGATGGAATAAAACTAATATAATGGAAATACAGAGATGACCAAAACAAGAGAATATGAAGGCTGGATGCAAAAAGTTGCTTTCTAAATACCTTCAGGCCTGACTTTGTTTTCTTTTGTCAGTCATGAGTAATTTGGCTACTCGATAGTTATGCAGTGTCTTTTTTTAAGCCTCTCTGTTGACATTATGATTGCTTAAATACCTAAAAACATCTTTAGCGGCACACATGAGGGGAAAAATAAAGAAAAACAGAACCAGAAACTAACAACAAAAAAAACACAAACTAGAACAGAACAGGAAAATAATTTCAGAAGAACATTCAGAAGCCATCTGTAAATTGCTTCCATTTGTCATGCTTAGGAAGAGAAAGAGAATGCATTCTGCAGATCAAACCCTTTAATCCTTGCAAATGTGATCAAATTTGTATCTCTGTAATTTTACATATACAGAAAAGCAGATATTTAAAGCCTTCTTGTACTGAAATGATGCAAGGAGACGTTACTGGGAGAAGAAATCCTGTCACAGTGTCTTCCTTCCTTCTAAACTTTTCCTATAAATACAGAACTATTTATATGTTTTCCCTTACCTTTCTGGGGGGTTGGGTGGTTTTTTTTTCCTTCCAGAACAAATTCAGGCTGTCCAAAAAATAAGCCTGGAAGTAAGCTGAGATGCTTTTAGCCTCTCCCAGCAGCTCCGAGCTGCACATACATCCCATTGAGTGCATGCAGAGCAGGAACGTCCCCGGGCTGACACGATGGCACTGCTCACCCGGCCAGGACCTTCCTTGGGTCTCTGCTCCTGCTGATGTTAATGTCTCTAAATGGGGCTGTCCTCCAACCTCTCACCCCCAAATTTTTCTATCCAAAACACTCTAATTGTTATTGCAAAATGCTAAGAGACCACAAACAGGAAGGCAAGGCAATGCCAAGTTATTATGTTTTTAATTCAACTCCCTGCTCCTGCTTCTCTTTCCTGATTTCATAGAAAAATTATTTTGAAACATGGAAAATCTCAGCACCAAAATTAGGCTATCTTTCCTCTGTCCCCACTCCCAGCCTTCTGGCAGGCTTGGCACAGAAAAGCTCACCCAGAATAATATTGGAATGGGTCACATCGGAAGCCAGAAGATTAACTCAATTCACCTAAACTTTTATCAGGGATAAAGATATATACATTCATCTCTTCTCTAGACTCCCAATCAATAATTTAAAGGAAGCTTCCTCAATTACTCCATTCACTTAAAAGATATCAATATCATACTTGGGAGAGAAATCCTGTAAAATTCAGTGCAGTCAAGTGCTGACTTTAATGTTGCCTCTTCAGAGTATGTGGAGCTGTTCCTTGCATGCAATTCCCCCGTCTGCAAAACACAGAGGAAAAGAACAGACAGCAGTGGGAGATCCCCCAGTCCTCCAGGAAAAGAGACAGAAACGAAAAGACCAGACTTTTACTTATGTGTTTATCAAGAATAAGAACAAATCATTTCTATTTAAATGAAAGAAAATGGCACTTGCAATTGCCAATGGTCCTTTCAGTCCAGTGTCTTTAGCAGAGGTGGTCCATGCTGGATACTTGAGAGAAGAGGGAATGAAACAAAACAAAAAACCCAAACCTTCTGGCATGTGAATGTAAATAAATCTGAATTTTAATTCAGATTTATATGGGAATAAAAATGGAGTCTCTTCATATTGTAAGAGAGAATTATTAACAACTGGAGAAGTCAGTCTGATATTGAAAGGCTGAAAGGTCTTCTAAGTAAAATTCCTGAAACAAACACAATTTCTAAGAGTGGGGATCAAAATTAAGATTTCACTGAGTGAAATTGTCACTGACGCTGATTTTCAGCCAAGATTATGTATATGCCTGATACATGCACATGTGTGTTTTCACTTGGTCAGCAGAGAGTTTGAATTTCTTATGGAGACCACCAACTTTGCTGGACATGTTTCAGTTCTAAGGAAAAAAAAATGGAGAGAAATGCATTTAACTCATTCTTGCCACAAGTAACATGAACAATGCATTGAAGGCCAACGTGTATCCCCAGACACACACATCCAACAACATTACAACAGCAGAGTTAACAGGTGTAGCTGCAGGGAGAGTTCAGCAGAGGCTTTAATTAGTCTAACTACTGTTTTAAAGAGACAAATTTGATAAAGAGACAGGTATCTCACTGCACAAATCCCTGTGTAATCTTCTAACTGCCAGCAGCAAATGGGCATCACTGGAAATTCAGCCAAGCTACCAATGAGTTGCTCATCCCCATCATCCCAGGCTGTCAGTCATCACACACAGAGCTCCCACCTCCTCTAGAAAGGTTTCCTAAAACCTACCTGTTAATGAGAAGCTTTAGAGGAAGATCTGAAGACAACGGAAAAACTCCACTCCTCCCAACTTCGGAAAATTCAGCTTCAAAAGAAAGGACACAGAGACCGGTCTGTGAGTTGGAGGTTTTCCAATGTAAATGGGTCAGATTCAGCACTCTGGTTGCAACCAGGTAATGAAACACCTGTGGGTAACAGGCCCACCTTTGGTACAATTTTCATTTGTACTTCACAGAAACTCCACCATAATTCATTAACGTATGTACCATTAAAAAGGAGTTGTAAGGGAATGAAATAAAAGAAAGGCTGATAGTGTTGCATTGGTGGGTTCCGCTTGGTTGGTAACATCAAGTGGCAGAATGAGAACAGTTTTTAAGATATGATTAAATATAAATTTTATCAAAGGAGCAGTAAAACATTATAGCTTTAGGCTTTTTAAATTCTGTACACATCCTAGGATTCCAAAAATAAAGCTCCAGCTTCTTAAAATTGAATGTCTGCCTTGTATCATTTAAGCAAGTCCTCATCTGAGCTACTTGGCATTTCTAACTGCAGGACCAACCCAGGAGGATTTAGAAAGGTGGCAGATTGGCTCGAGGGTCTACTCACTTGTACACAAGCTGTTGAGCTCCATTTTTATGCCTGGAGTCTATCATATTTATCTGATGCCTCTGAAACTTGACCCGCTCACAACGTGGACTGTGCCCTCACTTGGACTGAAATCAAAGTCAAACCTGCATGTTATTCCAAATGGAAAGAGAAATAAGAAGACCCTCCTCAGCCTGGCATGAACCCGCACACAGGCATCACTGCCCGCATCTCACATTGGGTTGGGTAGAATAAAAGGATCTTCTTTAGCCCATGCAGTGAAGGGCAGCTTCTGCCAAGCAAAGCACATGCTCACAGCACACATTCCCCTCTGGAGCTGCACAGAACTTACGTGATGCTCTAAGTGATGTTATCATAGAACTATACAATCATAGAAAGGTTGGGGTTGGAAGGGATCTTAAAGATCATCAAGTTCAGACCCCCCATAATGATTCAAATAGCAAAGGACCATTCTTGCTGGGTACCTGGGTTTGAGGATCCTTGTGTCCTCATGCCGCATTCACTTTTGATGTTGATATACCAAACCTTTCAGACTCATTAAAACAATCACACCTCAGACCAGCTCCTTCTCTGAGCCTGGCTGCACCCACAGCAATTCCCACTGCCTTTCCCTACTCCCCTACCTCTAAACCAAACATTTTATCCATTTTGGGGAACTGATTAAACTTGCCACCATGAGTGTACAGAATTACACTGGGATTTAAAGAGAATATTTTGTTCTCATCCTACACTTACTTTTCAGTAAATGAACACAAACAACCAGGCAGAGAAGTAAAATCAAGCAGACGTTTAATTTTTTCGTTGATTTTTCTTAAATGGTTGTGCAGTAGGATTTCCTTACAATAACAATAGACCTATGAGAGCAGGATTGTCCTAATTTAAGTCACTGTGCATATTAGCTATTTTAATAGCACATTTAGCTATTAAAAATACACATATTAATTAGTTCTTGGTTTTGTTGTTATGAAAATATATTCTGAAAAATAAAAAATAAAGGTGCAAAGCACAGTACTATTTACAAGTACTAAAACTGGAAATAAATATTCAGCACGGCCTTTTTAAGTCAAATGCTCAGCCAGTTTTGAATAATAAAGCAGGACAAAGTCATTTACACAGAAAAAGCTAATGATTTCTGTATTTTGCTGCTGGTAAAGAATTGAAGGATGGCTGATTTGAATCTTCCTTCAATCTCCCATCAATAAAACAGAGACAAGGCAGATTCGAAAGCTGATCTGGGAGAGTCATGTTTTTATAATTGCTTTTTACCCTGAGGCGTTTGAAATCCAGAGGGTCACGAGTGCCTGTGTTAGTGCTGGAGCAGGCCAAGAGGCCCAGTCAAAACCCTGAGACACAAATTAATTTGTTTGTGGTTCTCATGTCTAATTTGGGGAACGAGAAAACTCTTTGCCACTTTACAATGTTATAATTTAATTAAAGGCAGATACATGTGAAATATTTATGCAACCTTTAGGAAAAAAGAGAGAGAAGGGGGAGAAAAAAATTCTCAGTCTCATTTGGGGAATTTTCTGAAATATGTGAATGGAACAATTTATAAAACAAATATAGAAAAATTGAGAACAAAGCCTGTAAAAATTATTTGCAAAATAAGTTAAGTTAGACATTCTTATTTCGAACTAGGAGACACAAAATGGCAAAGAAACAATCTGTGACTTCTCGCCAGTGCACCCACGTTACAGCCAATATTATGTTGGAAAAGAAGCATTATAAGCATAACTCTGCCTTGAAAACATTTAAATTGTGCTGTATTAAGGATATATAAGAAAGGAAAGTGCTATCAAGGGATAAGCTTCATGGGAAAACAATTCAAGTTGCTCAATATTTCGTGTTCTCCAAGTGACATGGCTTTCCCAAGCAGTGCTCCAATACAATCCCATTTATACAGCCAAAACCGAGAGTGTCTTCCCAATGTGTAACAGGGTAGTAGTACATTGCTCTGAGACATTGCCACATCAGGCTTCTTATGCTTTTCCCCTCTGTGTTCAAATACGCAGCTCCAGCCCTGCTCAATTCATTACTACAAACTTACAGTGTTTTTACGATATGTACAGCCAGCCAGGAGACCAGAGTTCTGCAAAAGAGTAAAGTGGCATCTCAGAGCCTCACAGAATAACACAGCCCTGGATTCAATGGGCCAAACCCAGAAGTTTAAGGCAAAGATGGGTAAGTAGAGCTTCCACCATGCTCCCTATGAAATGGCTGGGCAATGCTGCTCTACAATAGCATCCTATAACACCCCCACAGCCCGAATATTCTCTTTAGACCTGTCCTTAACCTATCCTGGGGTCAGACCCTGGTTAGGGTGCTGCAGTCCTACCATCCCCTAGGAAGCCACAGGGCATAGCTCTGTTAAAAGTCTACCCATCCTTTGCAAGGCACGCTGTTTTCCATTGAGGCCAGACCTCACTGTAGAGGTGTTCTCTACCTGAGAGCAGCTTCATGCTGGAATTCTTAAACAAGTTGAAATTATAATTTTAAAATGGATTCTTATAATGAAGCGAGAATCTCCCATGTCCCAAGACGTTTTTAGCTGCCAGTATAGGGAAAATTCTAGTCTAAAGAGTAGTAAACTCAGTGTAATGTAAACACATGAATATTAAAACTGCACACACTTTACAAAGGAGGATTTGCTGCAAGGTGACGAGATGCTGCTCTGTTTACAGTGCATTCTTCCCCAAACAAGGCAGCCTTCCCTTTACCCTCAGTATCGTTAAACTCCATTTGGGTGAAAACCATCACTCCACATCTTGCTTCAGCACAGTGGCTGACCCTTTCCAAATGTCCCTTGTGCTGCATAAAGTGTTAGCTTCCTTGGGAAGAACTTAATGAAAATGGACAGCAAATCACTTGATTTCAAGTCTGCATTTGTTTTTTTGACATCTGATTATAACCTGCTCATTGACCTTGTTTGATAGGTGATGGGACAAACTCTTAAAGCACTCTCTGAGAGTGACAAGCACCCAAACAGGCAAAGGCTTTTAAAACTTTGCAAAATAAGTAACGGGCAAGCAAATATATCATCACATCCTATGACTCCTGTCCTGTAAACATGTGTGTGGCCCTTAATCACACTAATAAAAGTGCTGGAGCCAAAGGGAATACCTGAACGAGTTTGCAGGGATAGGGCTTATTCCTCTAGGTTTGTCAGAGGAAGCTTGTCAAATAAACTGAAGACTGATAGCTGCTATATTTTCCCTTATTATAATCCAGGAGCAACATACTTGTCTGAACAAAATAAAAATAAGTCCTCTTTGAGGCTACTCTGTTTGCCTTGACAGCAAGCTTGGGTTTTAAGCCAAGATTCCAGATTGTTTTTGTGAAAACATTTCCACTTGTCTGAAAGAGTATATATAATGGATATGTGATAGCAGTAATGCAATGCTGAAGTAATCTCCGGAGAATGCCCACATCTCCAGGGACGCTGCTCTGCACTGGGTACTACACACCAGGAAAATAAAATTGGTATTCTAACAATATGGAGAATGCCTCCGATTTGTACCTCGCAAAAATACCAGTCCTCATTTATAATTCAGCTGTAATGTGTGCTTCCCTTGTAGGAAATGTTTTGCTTTCGGTAGGAAATGGAAGTGACAGTTTCGAAGGCTCTTTCTGACTTCATACAGGATCAGAGCGTGGAGTCGCGATGCCAAAAGCAGCTGGTGGGATGGGCAAGATGCCGTGATAAAAAAACCTTGATGTGGAAAATGGTTTTCTCTGTATCCTCCCACTCACTTTGTGTTAACTTTAAAATTCAGTGTCATAAATTCTGCTCAAACAAGAAGAAATAAAGCAAGCTGAAGGGAGGGGTGGAAGTAAGTCCATTTGCAGGATGGTGAGGTTTTGTGACCCATGGGTGCCGGGGAGAGGTTGTAATAACTCACAGCAGTGCTTCGTGTGCAGCTGAAGATCTCTTTAATCCTCAAATTAACCACAGGATTTAGACCACCGGATCAGCGGGAGCACCAGGCTCCTGGTGGGATCCTCCTGCCTCTGGTGTCTACATGAAGAAGGCCTAGAAGTATTTCTGTGAAGCTAAAGAAATTGATAGAAGAGAGCTCTTCCATCCTGCAGGTGAAAAGCAGAGACAGAAGCACTGTGTAGAAACTGAAATGAGCTTCTTTTTCTTACTAAATGAACACTGGAGTAACTGATGCAATGAATTTTCAATTCTTAGAGAACTTTTTGCTTAACATCAATTTAACAAAAGCTGCTGAAGACACAGGGCTCCACGGAGGGAAGATGTGGGGCATGGACCCATGATTGTCTTTCCCTACATCTGACCAAAGCCTTTCTAGCTGCAGAAAGTGCTCTGCAAACACAGTGAAAATGGTCACAAAAACAGATGGCATTTTTCAGATTTCATAGGCACTACCAGAAATATCCCCCTTGTCTTATTTAATCTTCACAGCACAGCACAGATACGTGAGAGGATACGTACAAATATCCAGCAGACCAGTTGGTAGTGACAGAATAGAAAGGGCTACGCCAGTCAACAAAATAAAAATTGCAGCAAATACTGAGTTTTACAGAGGGATGACAGAAGGTAGCCCTGTAATGCATCTCATTTGAGTGCATCCAAACAGGATAGCATTATTTTCCAGGGAAGTTAATGGGGTTCCCAAACATGCACATCTGAGGGCAGAATCTGGCCCTGAAGTTAACTATTTGAAGGATGTAAATTTTGAATTTAAGACATATATCAAAGGGAAGCCAAACTGTTCATTCATTTTACTGAATACTGGTGTAAGAAAAAGAATTCCATTTTAGAATCCGTCTGTAACTCAGAAGGGGGGAGAAAACAGTGTAAAATATATTCCTTGAAGAGAGATGCAAGTTTCTCATTTATATTCAATCTCGGATGAGATTTGGTAAATGCAGGCCCTTCCACAAAGTGAATATTATAGTGAGGCCGTAACATTTTACTAACACGAATTCATAAGGTGACCCTGGAGATCAACAATAAAACAAAATTCCATAATAGACTTAAATAGCAAAAAGAGCTTGGTGTTTCTGTTGTCTACCCAAATATGTTTCACTCTGTACAGTTTTTCTAGGTGAATATTTCCCTGTAATCTTTGCACTGGGCCTGTAAAGAATAAAATACAATTTCAATCAACTAAAATCATGAAGCATTCTTGGTAGCTGTACATTAGCTTTTTACAGCTGTCTTGGTTTTTATACTGTCTCTTACGGAGCGGATTTCCCCCTCCCCATACCTATAAAAGGTAGGTAAATTAAACAAATTATGAACTATGCACTGGTTGAATACTTTGTAAAATTGTAGAACCAGCTTTTAGAAACCTTTAATGCTCCATGTCCCAGAGGTGAAATGCCAGCCTCCATTCGCGTCTCTTTCAGTTGCCCTTGCCACTTCAAAATGTGTCTGGAAACAGCTCTGCAGATGGCCTCGTATGTTTTACAGGAAATATTACTTAAACATTGGAAAGGATCGAATTTCTCCTGTTAGGAATTACAAATCTGGATTTCATTTTCTCTCTTTCTCCCCCCCAAACCATGGGAAAAAAATGTGACTGCTACATATGACACTAAGGAAGCATTTGGGATTTTGTTGGGTTTTTTTAATATGCCACTTGTATTAGGAAAAAAAGAAAATAAATCTTGGAATTGTAACCCAGTTAAATAAGTCCTTTTCTTCATATAAAATAGTAGCTAATCGAAAAGATTTCCAAAAGCATCAAAACTTTTTATGTACTATGGTCTGGAAAACATATTGAGTAGGATTTCTATTTTTGCTCTTATGAATGCAAAAGAATAATAAACTTTTCTTTCGGCTTTGCAGAGAGAGTTTCTTAACATTTGAAGCATTTCTTACATATTGACCTTGGTTTATGTATTCTGCAAAGATTCATTAAGCTTATGGGGGTTCTATTGTCAGGAAAATGGTTAGCATTAGTAAAACACACAATTAAAATAGTAGCAGGTGATGTCAGTTTTAGTAGAGTTGACATTAATGACCTGTTCATAAGGGGCAATTTCCACACTAATGTCATGTTCTTTAAATGGAAATAGCCAGGAATACACATTTTCCATGTAAAATAACCCTTTTTGTAATTCATTAAATTCCCTTTCCCCCTATATTTAAGTAGACACCTTTCCAAGAGGGAGTAGAATTCCAAATAAAGACATAGGAAATTAAAATCAGGGTTCCCACAACTAGTCTATTTAATATTCATATTCAGGAAAAGATCCATAAACTCTTTTTCTTCTTTTTTATTAACAAAGGAAGTAAACTCCCCTTGACAGTCTATTTGTCCCAGCCGTATTCAAGAGGCAGTGCGCAAGAACTGCCTTTGTTTCGGGCTAGAATTAAATATCCTTGCCTAAGAGCTGGGCACAGAGACATGCAGGAGAAGATTTCTGCTGTACCCCATGTGGAGGAACCCATCTCTTCACCTGGATAGGGATGGGATTTGTGCCTGAATTCTCCCCATGGACGGTGTAGACCCTGCAGAGCCCCAGGGGCCATGGCCAATGTGATGTTGGAGTCATGGCCAGTGCAGTGCTGGAGCCAAGGCCAATACAGTGCTGGAGCCATGGCCAACATGGTGTTGCTTTCCCTTCATTGCAAGTCCTGCATAGCAAAAAGCAATGCTTTGTTTGCCTATGGATGGCTATGGTGGAAGTGCAGGGAAAGACAGACAGAAAGGGCAGGTCCTCAGAACCCCAAAAATCCACATTCCTGCACCAACTCCTTCCAACACCTCCATCCCCTACTTAGCCATTTCTGCATCATTCCACCCTAAAGGCTCACCTTGGACTCACACTACTCTCCCAAGGACATAGCTGCACGAGCAGCTCTCCACCAGTGTATTTTCTGCTGTTCCTTTTGTATTTTAACCCTTTATAAGGGGAAAAAAATCCAAGGACAAGTGGCACTGACTGTGCACTTGTGTCGTCTGACACCGGACACTACAGCAAACCACCCGGCCCATGAGCACCGAGCAACTTTGGGGGGCTCAGCAGATGCAGAGACAGCAGCAGATGCCATGTCAGCAACCGGGTTGGCGTCACGGGCCGAATCAAACACTTCACCAGCGAAACGGGATCAGTGGTCTCCAGCTCCCCATCAGCTTCTTCTCACGCCCCTCTCCTCGGCCGTAAAAATGTTTTCTTTATTCAAGTTCACATTATTGTCATGGTAATTACTTCAAGGAAACCAGCACAAATCTATGACTGGCTGTCTGTCCGTGGCACGGATCTGCCAAATAATTTGGCACTGTTTGCTCTAATTGGCAACCTCTGCCGAAGAGACACCCAAGCCTGAAATGGGGTTGCTGCGGGTCATCCTCTGAGTGCGGTGGAATTTGGCAGCCTGGCTTGAAGTGGCAGCACGCGGTGGCTCGCTGCCCTGGATCTGGCTCTGGCAATCGCCAGCCCATGCTTAAGCTTTCATGTTAGAGCCCTTTTGCTTCTCCTTTTCCCCCCTGAAAAAGAAAAGAAATACAGAAAAAAGTACCCTACCGAGTGAATTAAGGATAGGGTTTCACCCTTAACTTTGAATCTCTTTGCTTTTGTGCGTGTCGCAACCTTAACACCATTTTTTGCACCTAATTGTAAATCTCAGGGCTGCTGATGAAGCAAGAATAAAAATTATAGCGCAATCAGGAGGGGTGGGAAAGGAAAATGGATTTTACAAGTGCACACTTTTAAGAAAAGAAGCCGGCCTGAAACATAAATAAAAGTAAGCCCAAGGGACCACACCTCTGGCATTAACTGTCTAGGCACCAAGGGCCATTATGGTACAAATTTAGGGTCAGCTAAAGAGCATTTCTATGGCAGCTGAATATTCAGAGCTGCAAAGCAGCCGTCCACATCAGAACATTTCAAACACCCGTGCAAGAGAACGCCAAGTGGAGGAGGGCCAAACCCTGCCTTATTAGCTCCCCGCAGCACTCTTTTAAGTATTTGACAAGGGAAGGAGAGGTGAGGAGAGGTCACCCTAATCAATGAGCTCCTCGTCTCCCTTCGTCTTCATCTGTCCGTCCCCAATGGGGTGGGAGAGGATGGCGTGGGTGGGAGCATAAGGGCTGATATGGGCAGGATGGGATGACATTGGTCAGGATCCATCACTAATAAATACCAAGCCATTTATCTATGTTGTCCTACACCATCCCTCTTCTCACTGTCTTTATCTACTAAGGATCCCTTCTCCCTGAAAGCGAGATTCCCGGGCTGCTGTTTCACTCCAGGACAGGGAGATAAAAAAGCCAGTCGTGCCAGCAAGATGAATTTTGGAATTTAAAGTGCATGATGTAATGAGATCTTTCAAAAGGTGATGATTTCATCCGTTTTGTCTAGACTTTTTACTATGGTCACAGCAATCGGAGGCGGGGGGGGGGGAAACCTCAGCCGGTTCGGCATTATAGAGCCAGCTGCTGGAGGGAAGCGATGGTGGTAACGGCTTGGGCAGCCTGGCATCGCGAGGGCTGCTCTGCATGGCAATGCTGACAATGGGAAATGGGGTTTTATTCCCTTTTCTTAAAGGAACGGAATGGAAAACCATCCTGTGCACAAGCAAGCTGGAGGCACCTTATTAGAAAAAGATTTACCGGCAGACACTTTAGTTAGCAATTCCAGTTTTAAAAATTGTGGTGTGGATTTTTCCTGTTTCTCTGCTTGTATCAGCATGAAAGACAATTGCCTCATTTAACAAACCAGTCCGTCTTTTCCCTGTAAGCTGTATTATTTAAAACAAAACAGGACCAGGAATGAAAAAAAAGGAAAAAGCCAAAAAGAGAAAGATTCCCAGTACAGAACATGCTTATGAACAGGCTGTGAGAAAATGCAAATCTCCTGTAAATATTTATGTGTGAAATTCAACAGAAATAAAATGATTTCTCAGCAAAACAGAAAAAAATAGGAAATAAACATTAAACCCTTATCTATTTTGGACTGTTTTGTCATTAAATAAGAAAATAAAATTCTTTGCTTTGTAATTGTTGCATCTTTCCCAGGCTCTTTACGTCCTCTTGAATAACAACAAATGCTAATCTGCCTCATTAATAATAATAGAATGCAATTTTGGAATAGGCTCTAATAATGATTATTAGTTCCTCTGTGGTTTTTGTTATTCTGATATTAACACAGGGGGGTCAGGATTAGCAAGCCTTCTCCTTCCTAAAATATGTTCAGTATTTCCCAGCCATGCTCCCGCATTCAGCGGCCACTGCTGGGGCCGAGGATAGCCCAAATGCCACCCGTCCCCCTTCGCTTCCTTCCTTCATCGGGATTTCCTGGGTGAATGTTGCCTCGCCGGAGCCTGCAGCCACCTCGGCATCTCCTCTCCTGCTTGCAGCTATCTGCCTGGCACAGCCCCGCTCCGGCTCAGCTGGGACTTCGCTAAGGATCTCGCTTTCATGGGCAAACACAGCTTCACCTGCCCTCCAAATCCCTGTCTGCTCCTTCCTTCCCAGCCCTCCCAGCTGAGCTATGTTAATCAGGTGGGGGACACAAGGTAACATTGAAGTAATTCAGCCAATTAGGCCCTGAATTGTTTGCATCCAACAGCATTTTGTATTTCTGCAAATGTGTGAAATGCAAAATGTGCCCTGCAGCAAAAACGACAGCAGCCATGTACTGGCGGCATGTCAACAGATCCTCCGAACGGCTGACGGCTGATCCTGATGCATACATATGTTTGGGAGAGTGTGGACTTTTTTATGTCTGTGCTTCTCCGGCGAGAGGAGCCGGAGCTGGGGGTCTTGGTGGCAGATGGGCAGGGGTAACAGGGATTGGCTAATCCCAAATCTGCATTCGCTTCTTCACGTAGCAACTGGGGAAAGATGGAGCCAGCTGTCAAATGGAAGACTTTCATGGTCCCCTGCACACAACAGCTGCACAGGCCCTGCCTGCTTGGTTCTAAATTATTAAACATCTTTTTAGTTTGTTCCAGCTGCAGGCATCAGTGTGTTTATGCAGCCTTTGTGCATTTTACATATGATTCCTTCTCCCCTCCTCTCATCAAAATGCTGTTTGTAAAAGTCATTATCCCATCTGTGCCCCAGTTTGGCCAAACAGCCTAAGACAAATCCGATGCTATTCTCCTTCCAGGACAATTTGGGAGTTGAAGATGATTGCAGTGACTTGAGAC
This sequence comes from Psittacula echo, assembly GCF_963264785.1. Lineage (NCBI taxonomy): Eukaryota > Metazoa > Chordata > Aves > Psittaciformes > Psittacidae > Psittacula > Psittacula echo. Next base: position 2,325,245 of record NC_137743.1, read on the forward strand.
TTTAGGGGTTTGGTGCTTTTGCTTGCTTTCACTCCACCACCTGTAAGTGGTGGTGTCATCTCAGCAGCTTAAGGGTACGCACATGTAATAAGGATCTTTGCAAGTAAGATTTTATCCTTGGAAACACTGCTTTGGAAAAAAAAAAAAAAAAAGAAAAAACCCCTGTGCCTATCTGTCTATAAGGATTTTTCTGAGCATTTTCATTGGGGAGGGGTGATGGGAGAACCTGCTTTAAATAATCTCTCACTGGCAGCTAGCTTCCCTGAAGATTTCAGCCACAATAATACTGTTATTATTTTCAGGAGACATGAATATTCACAGACTAGGTATAAACCTACCCTGCTTAAATGGGATAGCTCTTCGAGAAAGCCAGTGACTCCTAACTCCTGGACTACAGCTAAAAATGTCTGTGAAGTAATAATGTAATAAACACGCCACTGGCAGTACAAAACATGACCTGATGTATTAATTATATTCCAGAACAAAAAATGGCTTGTTTAAAACGGCTGCTTCCTGCAGGATATTCTGGTTACAGCCAGATTCCTGCACAAAGCAGGTCCCGCTCCCTCCTGCGATGAACGAAGCCCTCACCAGCACCAGGCGCTTTGTTGCAGACATTTATTAACCCTTTTGTCCTGTGTGCGGGTAGTTTTGAAGCTCTGAACTAGGCACGCAGGTCCCTTCAATCTATATAAATACTAAACCAAATGATTTCTTTCACTTTAAATTCCCTCGCCTGCTTTTCTTGTCCTGCACCAGCACAGGGAGGTGGAGTTGGTCCCCTGCTGCCCATGTCTCTCCTGAGACCAGGGCACGATCCTACCCCGTCTGCCTCTTACCCTCTCCCAGGCTTGGGCTGGACTCCAGCACTGGAGAGACCTTGTCTCAGAAAGGCCATTGCCTCAATCAGCATTTGAATGACATTCCTAACCTTTTCCTTAAGTTCATTAATCCCTTTGTGTTTTCCAGCTCTAAGACCCTAAGTCAGGATATCATGTAAGCATAAATTTGAAGTTTATGATAGGATTTATGTTTAAATAAGAGCATCTGTTTAAATACCTTATGAATCAAGGCTCTGGACTGAATTTACGGTCATCAGTGTGGGGAGAGATTGGGGAGGCTTTAAAAAACATCGGCCAAAATTGATTCCAACCCACAAATCTTGGATTTTCGAAGGAGCACACTTTCCGTTTGGAGAACCCTCTCTAGAAATGTTTGGTGATTGACCTGACGCTCTAAGGTCAGCAAGGCACATTACTGTGGGATGTGATTGAAATCCTGCTGGACATGTTTCCATAAATATCTTTACAGCCTTGGACCTGCAGCAGCATAGCAAAACCAGCACCAAGGTCTGTCACCTTGCTCTGCATGGGGAGAGGTGGGTATCCTCCTAAGCTATTGATACTTTATGGCTTCCTTTGCAGAGTTCAACGGGATGTAAAGCCCTCCCAGCAAATCTCCTGCTCTCAGCATACCTCCACCTCAGCTTGGATGAGCTCCAGAACAGACCAACTGGCACAACAACTTTTCCTCCTCAAATCTGACATGGTTTTAGTAATAAGAACCCCACAAATCTGTCCATATCCTCTTGGAAGTCCTTGGAAGGACTCCTTTGCTAGTATCAGAAGAGTATATTCCTGTGACAACACTTTTTTAACCCTAAAGAGAGAAGGTGCCTTCTAGCAAAGTCTCCCTTTGGGGATAAACAGTGGTTATAAAAGGTTGGTTCTTTACAAGCTGGGTTTGGATGTGCCGTGCACATCTCACACACCAGGAACTTGGAACTTCACACGCTCCTTGTACCAGATTCTCATCAGCTGTAAAATATCACGTGCATGTAGCACGTTGCGTTCGGAAATGCCTTAATGAAGCATTAAGCATTTATTGAACTTCACTTACTTTAACTGCGGATGGTAAAAGGTTTCCTTTATTGTCCAGCCCCAGAGGACAGTGGTGAAACCAAAATTTCCATGAATGTAAATTCCAGCTTCAGCTAATTTTGATGACAATGACTACTCTTCTTTACGAGGTGCATAATGAGCCGGACCATAGTCTCGCCAAAAGCCATGACAAGCTCCAAGCATGCCCCAGTGGCTCTCAGTACTTTCTGTACCCAAGGTTTAAACAGAGACTGCCTCCAGCCAGAGTACATGAAGAACCGAGCTCAGCGATAGACAAATGACTCTTTTGTTTTACATTCGTTTTTAATTAGCCTCTTTTTAATGACCTGAGTTAATAAGTGTCAAAAGGTGCAAAACACAGCATGACTTCGTTTTTAAAAGAGAGCATTTGCCTTTAATCTCATAAGTAAAGCAAGTGCCCTCTTTAAATATCAGCTTCAAATCCAGATATTATATTGTAGGGGATAACAGTTTGCTATGAACAGTGAATTCCCCGTCTCCCGCTCAGACAGCTCCTCAAGCCCAACCATACAAACCCACCTGGCAATGATCACGCTGCCTGTTTTGCCAGCACCTCCCTGACTTTAAATGCTATTTCAACTCCAGTTTGCTAAAGGATTGATTTAAACAATATTTGAAAGCTTCTCTGTTTCCTAAAGTTCCCTCCTCAGGACTGAGACCTAGAGACAAAATTATTTTAAGAGGAGGAAAAACCATCAACTGCAGCTAAAAAGGAATAAAGGACCCTACTGAGAGCAGTAGGATTCCTTTTGTAATTTGCCATGAGTTTAGAAACAAGGCTATTTTACTTTTTATACGGCTCTGTTTTCCCAAGGGCAGCTCATCCCAAACAACTGGACAAAACCCCTCCAGGTGCCACATTCCTCCTCTTTTCCGAGAAGCCTCCCCTCTGCCCTTCCTCCTAGTATTTTTTCTTCTCCAACTTGTTACTTTAAAAAGACATTTAAATGAAAAGATGAATTAACATTTTGCCAGCAAAACTTAGCAAAATCTGCACAATTGGTATTTTACTTTTGTATTCAACATGCATTGCACTGAGATGGATCAAGGTTTTGCTGTGCAGGATACTGCTCACCCCTGGCAACTGGATGCGCCAATTTTGATGACACACCATGAGAGAACCTTCTAGGAGATCCAGGGTGGCACAGTGAGGCCACAATGGTGGCATACCCCGACAGGCACCGGTCCCTCCTAGCACAGTCCTGGGTTCTTCTCCAATGTAGGCTGCCTATCATAAAATCCTGGAATAGTTTGTGTTGAAACAGACCTTAAAGCTCACGCAGTTCCAATCCCCTGCCACGGGCAGGGACCCCTTCCACTAGAGCAGCTTGCTCCAAGCCCCTGTGTCCAACCTGGCCTTGAACACTGCCAGGGATGGGGCAGCCACAGCTTCCCTGGGCACCCTGTGCCAGCACCTCACATGTTGATTTTGCAATACAAATCAATTTCCACCAGAGATTACTGAGACACTAGGAAAGACATTTGCAGCTCCAGTACTGGATAGGTTGCTACCCCAAAATGAAAACCTCCAAATTTGGTGGAGCCTCTAACACGGACCTGGAACAGGGTTTCTGGCTCAGCCTTGAAACCAGGGACAGGATTCAAATCCCTTCTTCCCGTGGTGTAAATACAGGAGACTAATTCACAGAGTCACTCATCTTCTTTATAATATTGATCGTTTCCTGCAGCTGACAAAGAGAAAATTGTCTAAATGCTACAGTACATCTACAGAGAAACACACAGATCATAAAATAACACAGGCATTTACAACAATACCATGGCTCTCCACAGAGCTGCCTCAACTTCTCCTCTTTAACAATAAATTAGAGTTTTGGTCATTTTTACTGCAGATATATCACCATGTCAGGTGTAAATGTTTACCAAAACACAATACAGAAAGAAATAGGCTTCAAAATTACAAATGTGACATGAAAGATCGAGTTTCTGTCTCTCCTTTTTTAAGACAATCACAATTTTTTTGCCATAGAGCTAAATATTCCTGACTTTACTGGCCAGGGTCGTTAAGCAAAAAGGTATATTACAATAATAAAATTATCAACAGAGCTTTTGACAAGCAGTCATGTGCTTGTAAATGAAATTTATTTAGGTGCCACTCAAAACATTGTAATTAAGAGGTACAGAATGTATTACCAGATGGTTCCTGTTTAGTATCTATTTCCTTTAGAGAACAAGGTGATTAGAGAGAGCACTAACTAGTAACTGAGCACCAACTTGTAACTGAGCACCAAACACCCCACAGGCCTATCCAGCGCCTATTGGAGTCAATTAAAAACTCCACTTGACTTTCACACCACGAAAATCAGGTCCATCCACTATTTATTTCCATAAATACAATGTTTGGGGCTTTTTTCATGCCTGTGAAACTTTCTTGTATTTTGGCAAATAACTAACTCATATATCCGTGAGATGACATTGGCCATTCGGAACAGTGGCACATTTACCAATCTCACATACATCTCATTAAGACCTTTAATCAGACTCTCTTACATTTAAATAATTAAGAGGCAACACTAAGCAACAAAAAGGACCTTTCGGTTTCAAGCACAACATAGAAGTGTAGATATCCCCTTGAACATCAGTGGTTCAGTGAGAAGAGATCTTTCATACACATGAAATAAATGCCGTCAGCCAAAGTGAGGCTTTGTTGCTCTGTTCTTTTCTATCTTTTTGCGCATAATCTCCATTAATCATTAATTACTTCTGTGATGTCACAAATATTTTGCATTTTAATTCACAGGACTGGGATTTCCAAAAGGATGTTAAATACTTTTTTGGAGGAAAATGTTGAACTTACACTGGGAAAAAAGAAATTATTTTTAAGCAGAAAATATTTTCCAATCAAAAATGGAAAAATTCAGCAAAACCATTAACTTCATTGCAGTTAACTGGAAGGGGCCACTCAGGCTTTGCTAGTATGAATAATCCCCCTGAAGCCCCTTACACTTCTCATGTAAATAGAAATTGAAAGCTCAGTTCAAAATCAAGCCCAGCTTTGCAAGGTGCTTATGAAACCCATCAACCCCATTCTTAACTCGAGGCATGCAAAGAGCACTACACTTGCTTCAGTGAAATTACTGAGAGGTTTGAAGTTAAGCACATATTTGAACACATCGCCCCTGCGCTTTCCTAATGGAGACGGCATGCTTTCCCCTGGTTTCAAAGAGAACTGTATCAGAGTGACATCCTCAAAGTTCTGTCTTTTGCCTATGCGGGGCCACATACACTGTGAAACCTCACAGCAGATTTCTGCAGCTGGTGACATGATTTCTCTGCAATCCACTTTTACTGAGTATTTTCCTCAGAATGTCACCCTTGAAAGGTAAATATTAACATAAGGATTGGAAGTTCCCTCCTATAGGCAGTATCTCTGAAGACATTACGAAAAACTAAGAGGTGATGGCTCCTACAGCTCATCCTTGGCCCAACAGGGAGCTGGGTGCTGCGCCCTGGCACCCAAAATGAAGAGGTCCTTGGGCAGCCCTGCAGCCACCTGATAAACACCATTTAGTATCCTATTTCACTGTATAGAGCATAAAATAAATGGAGGCAGCATACCTTTTATGTATCAGGGGAGCTGGCTCTAGCCTGCCCATTGCAAATAAAAATGGGAGGTAGATTTTAAAACTGATTTGAATTCCTTAAATTAAATTAAATTTAAATTAAATTTAAATTCCTTTAATTGATTTAGGAAAAAGAATTCATATTTTTGAAATCAGCTGAAAGGAAAGAGCTCAACCTTTAACATAAGTGTGCACATCCCCCTTAAAGGACACTGAAAACAAGTTTTTGCCCCTCTTAAAAACTCAGCTTCAGAAATATGACAAATTGTGTTTTCTTATGACTTATTACCAAGAAATATGGGTGCTCCAGTCTCCCTGTGCACACACTCAGAATGTCCAGCAGCAGCCCGGTTTCTGCAGGAGCAAGTGCATACATATATATGTATAAAATATATAAATGCATACATATAATATATACATGCATATATTAATATACAAATGCATATATATGCACATATGTATATATGCAATATACAAGTGCATTTATATATACACAAAGAGAGAGGTAACCTGTGGTCATAGTTACTTCAACCCCTGAACTAGGTCATGCAGAACCCATCTTTTTAATTCTATATGTTCTCTTAAACTTTGATAGAATATAGCAGTTTTTTGGAGGATTTGTTCTTTGCAGTGTTTTGAGTCCCAGCAAGTTTCAATTAGCTGTCCTCATTCCATCAAACTAAATTTAGCCCAGGCATATCAGTTGTGAGTTGTAAACTTTCTTCTTTTTCATCAAATGAACCACATCACGTAATAACTTCTTTTTTTCTTTTAGTGAAGCACAACTGTCCTAGGAATTTAAATTTCCCAAAAGCAGTTTTGATCTAGAGTAGATTCCCTATTTATTTGTCAGAATAATACCAGGACTTCTGGTCCATAGCACACATAGAAATGGCAGAATTTTATGATACAGCACACGGATAAGTTAGGAAACCACCCACAATGTGAAACACGACCAGTTATTTTCTATATTCAGGGATCATTTTTAAGTTTTACCAGTTCACTGTCACAACAACACGCATTTATAACTAACTAAAGCTAATAAAGTGGATAGCTTTTGATGCTTTCCCCATGGCAAATAGAAAGAATTGCTCTTCTCCACGGCAAACAATACCAAGAGCATTTAAAAGAGTCTTTTCCTTAAAGCTGCGCAAACTTTAACTTCAAACCAAAAGCTCCTCTCTGTATTCCAGGCACTTTTTTCCCTCTGACACATTTTAATGACAATAATTTTGCAGATTGTCAATACATAATCATATCAGCTCGTGCCTGCTTTTCAATCGGCACCTCCAGCTTGCAGTAATTAAACAGCCTGCCTGACACCGGATCATCTCCGTAAACAAACGAAGGGAGATTTTCAGAACTCCGTTTCTGGAAATCAGTTATTAAGCTGCAGGTTTCTGTTTCATTTGCCTGCCTTTCACTTTAAAGCAAGCAGCAGCCACTGAGAACACAATAATGAAAGAGGTCATGGAGCACCAGTTGTGCATGAAAGATGCGAAAATTTACTGCAAATGAGACAAGAGCAGTAAATTCATTTTTATTCAAATTACTGTCATCATACATTACCACTTCTCCTGTAAACATTGTGCTTCAGACAGTGTGACAGCATATTATTATTTGCGAGATTATACTATTATTAAGCTATTAACATGTCACCTCCTGCTTGAAACAATGACTCAGCTTGGTACTGCATAATAGGACAAGTTAGGGAGACAAGGCGAGGTGACGGAGAGGTTAGTTGTAAGAAGGGAGGCCATGCATAGAGTGACAGCTGGCACTTAAAGGCTAACATTTATTCAAAAGAGCCCACATAATGAGGATGCGACTCGCTTTTATTTACATACTGTACCCATCCGCTTCCCATAAACTAATTCTTTTTCTTTCTGTCCATGCAAGACGCCCCTTGGCTCACGCAATGAGTGCTGAGGAGTCACTTTTCCCCCGAGATGAAAAAAGCCAGTAAGTAAAGGTATGGGCACAGTAGATGCCCAGAGTCACACAGGGAGATCAACAGCGCTCACATTGCAATGCCACCTTCTCCCTTTGTTTCTAGTCCTCTTACAGGTATTATCCCCAGGTCCACGAGTGGTTGTTAACAATGAAAGTTTAATACTTTACAGGCTTCAAAGGCTTCCAGTGGGAAGTTGCAGGACCAAGTCGCTGCCTCGTGCTGTGGCTGCCACTGATGCCAGCCCAGGGCTGTGTTCTTCCACCTCTTCCTGCTGCTCTTTCTTCGTCCTACCTTGAGTTTTATGGGGCTATGGAAACCGTGAGGCTCCGTCGCAGGGCAGCACCAGCCCTTCAAGTGTTCAAAGAGCTTCTTTTGCAGCCTAAATGAAAGATCAGCTACTCCACCTTATGCTTTGCTTTATTTCCCTTCCACTTGGATTTGCCCTCCTTTCCCGACCTGTTCTTGATGAAGTTGAAACCTGTTTATGCAAATACTCTTTTTCGAGCCTTTGCAGCAATCTTGGGGGAAAAAATGTGTCATTTTGTGAAACCAAGTAAACACCAAAGCTTTGTTCTAAATTAATTGGGGAAGTGCCTCGTGAAGTAGAACAAACAGAGAGAGACATCAGCGAGTTACTAATGATCCCTTGTCAGGCTCGTGGAGAAGCCGCAGTCGCACATGGTTTTAAAGCCTCCAAGGTTTGGGTTCCCACATGTGGAACGCAGTGAAAGACACGATGTGAGTGATGCTTCCTAGGCACAGCCCGTATGAGTACCATTTAAGTGCTGTACCAGGCTGAAGGAAGGCAACTTTGCTGTCTTGAAAGCTCAGTCAATAGGTACTGGTTTGTCAGCTGTATCCTGAAGCAATCAATACAAGTGTCCACAACATGTTAATTTTAAATTTCTCAAAGTTACCAGGGTGGTTAAATGTGCTGAAATCACCCCTGGGTACCTACATAGTCATAGAATCATAGAACCCTAAAATGGTTTGAGTTGGAATTGACATAAAGCTCATCCAGTTCCAACCTCCTTCCACAGGCAAGGACACCTTCCCCTAGATGAGGTTGCTCAAAGCGCTGTATCTTCCTACCACAAGTGGAGACTTCTCCTTTTCCCCTTCCTATACTCTGTTTTCTCTTTTTTATTTCTTTTCTGGTTTTAATCTATTTCTACTGTGTAAGTAGAAATGTAAGATACATTTCTACTTGTAAGATATAGAGTAACACACAGAGAGGTGGTGTCACATTAAGGCGGTTGCCTCTCATATTTACTCTACCGGAACAGAGTAAATCCTCCTTTTGCCCTTTCTTGTATGTCTCCTTCTCTAAATTCTTCTGTAGCATACCAGCACTATTGAAATAACTCCAAAACCTCTTTCTTTGGTAAAATACAAGCTCAAACCCTGTCCCTGCTATTACAGTACATCTTGCGAGGTGCCTTCCCACAGCTCAGAGCTGCAGTTGCTGAGCTCAGGCGCTCCCCATACCCGGAAATTGCATGGATTAAAGCTGTAATAATAAAGGTAAAATAAAATGGAAGTTCAGATAGTCTGAGCTTGGTGAGCCTCACTACTCCCTATTTCCAGGGGGTTTCCATTAAACGAATCTAGATGAGGCTCTTCGGCTCTTCCCATCCGGGCCCTTTCTCTCTCAGACGACATGTCCTCTAATCCCCTGTCATCAGGGTCTGCTTTAAGAGCCGTTAGTGGTTTTTCACATCGTTACCCACATATGGAGTCTGCTCCATAGCCTCACTGCTTTGATATCAGAAACCTTCTCCTAAATTTCTAGCCTCTGTGTAGGTGCAGGTAGCTGATGCCTATGTGATGTGGAGCCAGCATTATCCCAGAGCTCTTTTTTCCCTCTCACTTGAGCACAATAATCATGTAATTTAGCATCAGTAGTCTACAATTTCACCTCTCACTTCTCATAAACAAGAGGTTTTCTTTTAGTAAATATGCATTTATTTGCCAACAGAGTTTTCCCTTTGGTAACGTCACCCTCATCCATCAGTTAGGTTTTTTCAAGTTTGTCTTGACATGCTTTGTCTTTCTTTGCGGTGGACTATCCTGAACTGTCAGGATCTCCTGACCCTGCTGGTGAAAACGTCCTCGCTCCCAGAGATCAACTCTCCTGGCTCCTTTGTGGACATGTCCTGGTCAGCAATCACTGCGTTTTATTACAAAAGCAGGACTGGTATTGACCTGCTTGTTATTTTAGGAGAATAAAGTACTCTGCAAGGTCATTCACAGAGTTCAAAATAGCCCAGCCAAGTTGGAAGCAAGAGGCTTTCTGCTGTTGCCTCATTGCCCTTTGTTATTACCCATTTTTTTTGGAGCTATTTGCCCTTCATGGGTACTGTCCTTGTCCATCCACTGTCTCACATTTATTAAATCAAAAAATCAGAGCCAAGAACCTTAGGCTTGGCTCCTAAACCATGACAAGACCTGTAGATTATCCTTAATTTGCTGAATGTGTACAAAATAGCCCTACCTTATCCCTCTCCATATTCCAGTAGCTAAATAAAAGCTCAAAGGACTGATTTGTGGTGTCAGTTTTAAGAATCTCAACTACGAGAGATACACAGATCCCTGCTTCCCATCAACATTAATAAAATTGAATAAAACTCAGGATAAGAAAGAGTTTCTGTGGGTTTTAATCTGGCCAGTAATCACTGCTCTTAGGCAACGCAGCCCAGTGCGCTAACAAAAGATCAGCACAGGAACCATTAAACACTGAATTTTCCCAGTGCACTGCACATATAAACACTGAGTAAACTTAGGCCTAATCAGGGTTCAAAACACAGTTAAGCACCTCTTAAAACACTTTTTTGTTTACACTGCTGCAGCTTAGGCTTGCATTTCCTTGCATGGCATCAGCCACGTTCGCAGCTTCAATTTTTAACCAGGACTGAACCAGAGTGCAAAAATGGCTCTTAAATAGGAATTGGTGATATTCTAAGAACACACAAGAATCACAAGGGAAAATGCGGGGAAAAAACTTACAATTATAAAATCATTGCAAAATCTAAAGCTGTTCTGCATTTCCCCAAGCATAGCCATAGATTATTTAGGCTGTGAGAGCAGTATGATCTTGTGTCCTTCACACTTTCATCCTAACGGCTAACAGCAGTGGTTGTCTCCAGACTTAATAATACTGTGCTGCAAATACATGCTTCATTGTCCAAACACAAAACAGGTTTAAATCTAACAGCAATAAGAAAAAAATAAGGATAATGCAGGTAGCAGCTGAGGTACAGAGAGTGTGCAGATATCAGCACTGTGCTGCCCAACAAAGGAGTGGTCTTTTGGGCCGTGGTGACAAATATTTGATCTGATTTATCAAAGAAGTAGACGGGTTGACAAGATCAAATCAAACCAATGTGAGGTCCCCCCTTCCCACTCACAGACATGTGTATTTATAGGCACAGATAGCACAAGCAGCAGTTCTTTGTATTTTCAAAGTGATGACTACAAGACTTTTTAATGTTTATTCTTATACCAGTATCCTTAGACCACTCTTCTCTGTAAAACACAAGCTGTTCTCTCACAGAGAGGTGATGGTGGAACCACACAAGGAGCTGTGCAAGGTGGATTTTTCTGCTCTCCCTCCCTCAGTGCTGCTCCTCAGGTCCGTGAAGCCTGTTACAAGCTGCTGAAGGGGAGTCACCATCCCAGTGCCGCCTGTTCTGACGGGGGGATCTCATGTGTTCGCTGCTGATTAGACTACATTATTTCTATTATCCTATTGGGCTTCACACTAGGAATAGAGGCACTTGCCCTTATTTGAAACTAGCAGACACCAGGAGAATTTGCTGATTGCTAATGAGAAAGCTAAGGTTTTGTTGATATCATCTGGGACGTTCTTGCTGTGGTCTGCTATTAAGATCTGGAGCTCTACATAACACACCATATTAAGCAGGCAGTGACTTTATTATGGGATCAGTATAACTTTTCATGTCTGGTGTACTCCTAAAGCCTAGGCTAAAACACCTTTTTCCAGAATATGAAACATAATATCTTGGTGCTAGCTGCATTATTTAAAAAGGGGCAATGTGGTTCATAACTTTACATTTATTGCATACTTTTAAGCCACTTGACCCGTATAAATATTACTATAGAGTTGCCCTCAGTTATTAAATTCTTATTGCTTATAAAAAGGGCAGCAGGAAGTATATAATCTATAGACTAAGGTGTGCTTTTTTAAGGGGGAGAGGGAAGAATAAAAAAAAGGAGGAAGGCTGGAAACAAATGTGGTTTGATCCTGTCCATAGCCTTGAAGTTAATACTTTTTTCTGGCTTCATGCAAAAGCCTGTTTATTAAAACTTCAAGAATTAGGTACTAGCATAGCAAGTAGGTTCCTGCCTTCCTGAAGTCGAACTGGAAACCCCACCTCTTAAAAGAAACTGTTTGCAGAAACTTTGCAGTCGTTATGACAGCTAAGGCCAGGTAAAAAGGGGACATGAGTATTTGCTACCCCTCCTCAGGCTGTGGTGCATGAACCCTTGGACTCTGCTTTGCATGCTCACGCACCCTTGCACACGTGAGCCTGGATGACAGCGAGGACAACACATTAACATAGGTAATTTTACTTCAGAGTTGCTTGGGGCAGAACCTTTAGACCTAGAGGTTACTGCTGTCAAAGTAGGACCTTTTTCTTCCTGTCACTCCTTTCAGAGATGAAGGGAAAGATTTCCCTTAGCCTACAGCATTTAGCGTGCAAACGCTCCGCCACAACATTTTGAAACTATAGAAATCATGAAACCAGCCTGTGACCTTCCATTTCAGTGACAGTACAGGAATCCCTTGAGCAGCAGAGGCATCCTCTGATATTTGGAAAAGTGTCATGTTTTCTTTACAGAGAAAACTGTCATATTGTTGTTGGCATAAAATACAACACTTCCTGGAGTTGTGATTTCCTTGTTTGCTACAAAATGTCACCTGGGCAACTGACATGTTTTTGTTTTGCTTAGAGCAACTTCCCACTTATGATATTCAAATCGAGTTGATATTGATACCTTAAGCTGTGCTGAAAGGAACAGCAATTACAGACATCTGAAACTCCTCAAGAAGAAGGCAGTTTAGCTAAAAGACGCAGACCCTCACGACAATGGCAATCCGGCTGCAAGTTAAACACAGCCCTTCTAGAATTTGCAACCTATTGATGTGCCATGTAGTAATTCTCCAGCAGGAAAAAGTCTCAGGAAGAAGCAGGCTCAGGTAAATGAGATGCTTCCCCAAAATAAGCAATTGAGTGTTCACTGGAAAAGGAAAAACAAAAAGGGAAAACAAAATGCTCAGCCTGAAGCAGTAAGTGGAGCTGACTGCAAAAGTGTGGGGCTTTTAAATCATCCCTGCACTCACATCTTAGAGTACAAAAGGATTTTAATCTTAGCTAGCATAGCCTTATTATAGCACTGCTTTTTCAGGCACAACTTTAACCTTCAGGTCAGTAGGATTGCTTTGCTTTAAATAGCAAAGTTCTTTTTTAACATTAAATAAATGAATAACTGTATTTATTATTTTCAATGCTGCACGTAGCAACTTGAACTGAAATTAAAGGTGCTGAAAGGTGTCACTTCTTTTTGCGCAGATAAAGAGCTGAAGGGAAGAAAATCATATTTGCATTAAAAAAAACCCTTGATATGGTTTAAAACCAATACAAATTTAACTTTTTATTTACACGATGCTGTTGTATTTAGGAAAGTTAAAGCACCAGCCTGAATCACACAGTCTGAAGCAGCAGATGGTCTTCCAAGTGTGTTTCAGACAAGGAGCAGAATGGGTGCTGGGATATTTGAGGCTTATTTAGCTTTTTCTGTGAGGTTTCTTTGCTAAAGATGTCTTAATGGAAAATAAAAAGTGTTCCCCTTCGATGCAGGCAGAGGAGTCAGGGCTGTGCTCATTACTTTCCAGTAAGTAGTTAACAATACCAGTTTTGACGTGTGGGTGTAAAACGCAAACAAACTTCACTACACACATGGATGTCTGTCTGTCTAGATATGTTTATCCCCAAGAATTACAGAGATTTTCTCTGTATGAGCTCCGGGTGAAGCTACACAGATGCAGAAGCAGAATAATTACTTCTCAACAGAAACAACAACAACAAAAATCCTTTTTAAGGCAAAGAGAGCCCATTGTGTTTGAAGTTGTAATAGGAAAAAAAAACCCTGAAATTAGATCCATTTAGTAGATACCCTGCTTCATTTAGGAACGCTGCCTTTTCAATGAACAAGCAATTTTTGTAACAGATTTACATGTTTTGTAAAATATGTCAAACAAACTAAAGAGAAGGTCTCCTAATTACTCATCAAACAGACTCCAGTCAGCGGGGAATGCAGCTGGAGTGATCCGCTGCACTAATGTTAGGGCAGACCCGAAATATTTCCTTTTGGAAAATAACACCAAGCAGCAGCATCGGCAGCAGCAGGACCCCGCTCAGCAGCGCCTGTGGGCTCGATCCTGCCAGGATGGAGCACATGAGCATCTCGGGAATGGCTGGGAGCTCACATCAAACCCCACATATCAGCCCTGTTAGCGATGCGCGGGGCGTTAAACCTGCACTGTTTAGTATGCAAGTGATGAACAAAGTTTCATGTTCATGCAGAGTCTTTTCTTCTTCTTCTTTTCTTCCCTTCTTTTATTAAGTAGCCACCGCAGCAAGATTTTCACGTAAAGATAATTAGGAAATTGGCAGAACTGCTTCTTGGCTTTAATGTGGAATTATATTAGAGACCGTTTGGTAGGAAGGGGAGGAAAGTCACCATTAGGCATATTAATGACTTTTAACAAAGCTCCTCACTTCTCCCGGCACTGGAATTCTTTTGGAAATAAGAACACTGCCAAATTATTGGCCTTCTTTTCACATGCACTATGCTGTTAGCTGCTATTATATATATACAGGTTTTGCTGGAAGGGTAATCGCAGTGAAATTCCTTATTCCTGCATAATTGTTGTAACGCAGGCCCCTCTTATCCTGCTTTGCCTCTCCAGCCAAAACTCTGACTCACTTCAATTGGGAATATTTTCTAGGCAACAGCTCTGGCATTGGGCTCACGGTTTGTAACTCCTCATGTCTTCCCTAAAGGGAGCAAGCGATGTTTGGCATGTCCCTAGTGCAAGACATTTTGAAAGGTATATTTAAGACGTGTGTGTCGTATTGCGAAGTGTAAGTCACAGAGTTAAGAGCAGGGTGGAAAGGTTTGTGAAAATCCACAATCTAAACTGATCTGGCTCTCAGCCTCACTCCTCCAGCAATTATTGAATTGAGACAACTCAGATTGCCAGGCTGTAACTATTGCATTGAATAATTATCCTGATGTGCACCCCAATAGCTGCAAACAGAATCAGGATGATCATTTCACTGTAGCCAAAAGCAGAATTGGACCCAAAATTGCCACTGTCTTCTGATTTATTCTGTAATTCATATTTTCAACAATATGCAATCCATTAGCAGACAGAAAAACATGCAATAACGACTTGGGTGGACTTAGGATTCTTGGGTTGCTTTCGGACAGATGGGGTTTTTTTGCTTTCAGCTGGATTGGAACTGGTTTAGTACTTCCATAGGATTTTTAAGAGAAATAGAAGGATTATTGGTCACGCTCCTTGAAATTCATCATGAAGCGGAGCTGGCTTTGACTGCAGCTCATTATTTGTTGCATCTCTCTAAAGAGGAATATGTTCAGGACATGCACCCTTCAAAGGTTTGCAGGGAGGAAAACAGTCTCAGCAGAATCTGCCTTTGCATCAGCTCCAGTAGGGTCCTTAAATAACTTCTCTCCAGCATAGCAATATTTCAATATTCTGCTAAAAGATCCTTGCTAACAGGAGGGACCCCGGATCTCATAACTGGGTTTTTATTACAAATCCCAGGGATGTTTGTTCTATAGATACAAAGGAAAACTTCTGCTGTCTTGACTTTTTTTAAGGTAAATGTTGCAGGGGTTGTGTTTTTTAAACTATGTATATTTGGTAAATGCAATTACCTACCTTCTACTAGTGGAACTTTATTTTCTTCCTTTATAGTAATATATAGATCTGAAATTCCAAGGGTTTCTGGTGCTTTTCAGCTGTCACTTCAAGTCAAAATCATGGAGTTCAGCTATAAAAAAGATTATATATAATAAATTTAACTTGACCTAACTGAAGGTTTTTAAAGTGAGCAGGTATTTTTGACATTAGGAAAAAGGCATTGCTACGGGTGTATTATCTACACATCTCCTATTTATATGACAAAACCAAACTATTCTCCAAAAGGTGGTCTGAAGTTCAGTCCCTAATATCTGTGACAGAGGGTGTTTTGGAGACTGGACTTCTATAAAATGCAAAAGACACTGTGTGACATTTTGGGTCATAAACCAAAAGCACCTAATCTGATGTACAATTCCATGCATACACATCCATAGGTATTGTTTGGTTGTGGAGGGATCCCCCCATTTTAGCAGCCTCCAGCACAGTCCCGCATGTGCTGAAAACAGCCCTTCTCCCTGCGTGATGGGTGAACTCCTACTTAGCACTTACCGGGCAATATTATCCACCCAAGTAAACTTTCATACTCCTGTTCAAATTTAATCAATTTATTTTTTGTTGTTTTGCAGCCTTTTGTAGATTGAGTCTTTTGTTAAGAAAGGACGTCTTGTTTCCAAAACACGCCAGAAGTAATCGCTGGCATCAGAGTGCCACCAAAAGGCAGGAAAAGAAATCAGCAGCCAGGCACTGACCTTTGCAGAGACAGCTAAGGTTATGCACATAACATTTGCTTGTTTACTTTGCAAAATAAGCAATGAGTTGGAAACTCCGAGCTTAGCAAGCGTCTCGCTACACCTGAAAAGCAACACTGACAACAACAGCAAAAACCCCACAGTTGTTCTCGGGTGTGCTGTTGCTGTGCGTGGAAGCTGTTATCTGCTCCGCTCTATATCTATCATGATGCAACTTTAATAACGTTAGCCAAGACTGCTCAGAAAATCACAGCTGTAGCTGGAGGCAAAAGGGAGGAAAAAAAAAAAAAAAAGAAGGAAAGAAAGAAAGAAAAAGGGGGAAAAAAAAAGCTAAAATGAGGTGCTTCTCCCAAGCCTCACCTAGTGAGCTGAGTATTGGCTTATGCGTGAGAATAAGCAAACGAATCGATCGCTGCAGTAGGTTGATGGCTACTGGTCGTTTTGATGGATATGACGGTAAAAAAAAAGTCCAGATTGGTTCACAGTGGACCTCAAACCATGTCAGCTAAAACCAAAGAGACAAAAAAGTGACAGCTGCGGAGAGTACACTGCAGGCAGTCAATGGTTCCTGTGATTTATTGTTCCATCTGCCTTGCCGCTGTGAGGACAAGTTCCCCCTGATTTGGTTAAAATGAAAAGGACCTCAGAGAGCACAACGTGTTTTTTGAAAATGTGCAGAAACTATTTTTTTATTTCTTGATTTATGTGCCTTTCCCCCTCCATAATGTTTGCACCAATTGTTACCCAATAATGCTTACTGAAAAATGTGAAGCTTCCCAACCACTAAGAAATCCTCCAGACCGCCCCCACCCCTCCACCCCATCACACAAAAAAAAAGAGGGGATAAAAAAAAAAAAGAAGGAAAAAACCCTAAAAAACACCCCCAAACCCTCGTAAATAACCCACCCTGTCAAACCCGAGCCAGAAAACTAGTTTGTCTATTTTTTAACCTTCCTGCTTTCCAATTAACAGCCGCGTTTTGGAGCCTGAGAAGCTGCCAGGCTGCGAGGCGGTTAGAAGCTGGGCTCTGCTTTGGGTGGTGTGTGACCATTTAATATATTAGAGAGTTCAAACCCCGATTATAAATTTGCCTGAGCCACCCAAGTGCTGTGGCCAACAGTTTTTGATTAGCAGAGGGTATTTGGAGCTCAGCCCTGCCACTTGAGTGGAGGGGACGGAGCCTTTCGCTGTGTTCGCACACCAACTTTTTTGCCATTCCCGACTTGAAAAGGAACATTTCCTTCATGCGGTTGATATAGCTTATTACCCCATTAAAGAGAAGCACCACACGACACTTCTGTCAGGGTAACACCGAGGCCTAATCAACACTTGGAGGTGTAACACAACACAAATAATCTCGCTCCTTGGGGAAGCCGGAGTAGCAGCCTGAGAAACACTCCGGCTTTTCCCCAGGAGGATTCAAGTATGCCATAGCAGAAATATGGTTAATGTTTTAATACATTTATGGTGCATAAATCATAAATGAAGCATTAAGCACTCGGTGATCTCTCCAAAGTTTTAACAAATACAAGCAAATTGAAGGGATCTGCTACAGTGAGGTATCCATAATTTTCCATGTGTACCACACAGTGGGCAAAACATGGATGCAGGGTCTCCAAGTACCCGCATACATTATAATCCCGCACTTAACACCACACGAACCACAGGAAGCGAAGGGAAGGCTCTTCTCCCCCTTCCCCCCCATTTCAATAAATGTTTAATGCAGATCAGCAAATTTCCAGCAAATTTCCCATGAAAAGGCCGGGCAGGCCTGTGGAGCGCAGCAAGGAGTGGGGTCCCCGGCGGCGTGACCCCGGCGGCGGCCGCTTCCTGGCTCCAGGTTTCCTTCGGGCTCGCAGGTCCAGGCCGGTGTCAAAAGCTGGCCTTGTCTCCTGTCTCAGGATGTTGGTTTTACCTCTCAAGTGTTTCCTGAATTTGCAAAAAAAATTCTTGGTTTTGGGGTTTTTTTTCTCTGCTGGCAGTTGTCTGCAAGAGGCTCAATGTTCAAAAGCCCATTTACCTTTGCCAGGGAGGGAGGGAAATGGAGAAAAATCTACAAAAACAAGAAAAAAAGAAGGAAAAAAATCAGAATAAAAAGCAGCAGAAAACAAGAAGGAAAGAAAAGGAGAGAGAAAGAAAAAAATTTCTTAGTCGCTACTGTTGAGCAGGGCGTTTTCTCCTGGGACCAGTTCCACTTTTGGAACATGTTATTGTCAGGCAGAGGTCAACATCTTTTACCTCTTTTTTCCATTATTCAAAATAAGTATTGATGTTATGTTTTAGCTATTTAAAAGCCAGCTGCCTTGCTCATTTCAGATATTTTTCCTGGTATTATTGTATGTGGTAATAGCTGGCCTGTGTATCGTCTTTCACAAAATCTAGCCTTTCAGGGTCTCAGTCTTCAAATGATATCAATCAAAATTTATGCAATTCAAAATCCATATGTATAGAGTCCCAGTTCACCTCATTTAATGATAATAGTAAACCACATGTTGTGTACATGTCTGAAACACTTTTCTAGTTCTTGACTGTATTAACCCTAGGGGCACTATGTTTTTGTACAGCTTGCCCAACTGAGCAGCATAATATATTGATTAATACTTGGCAACAACTGCATTCTTGAATAATAAAACCATGAACAAGGTAAACGTGTACTAATAAAACAAGAAGAGTGTCAATATTATTTGGGGATGTATGTTAATAAAAGATGCTAAAGAACCAGCGAGCCCCTATCCCCATAATTAACAAATCTCAGTGCCTAAAGCTGGTCCCTTTTCCAGCCCTGAGTGATGTTATTATCCAAGAGCCTCTTCGCCTACCTGGGCATCCATGGAGCAGCCACAACAAACGCTCCATATTTATGGGGCCACATCCAGCGTACAGGAAAAAGTTAGGGATTTCTGCAAAAGATAAATTAAAATTAGTAATATTCCATCGTTACTCTGATTCTTCCTGGACAGAGCCCAGGGCAGGTACAAGTGCAAAGCCTGGGAACAGTTACTGATCTGACAATAGAATTTGCTCCTGACAGACTGCATTATTTACTTAAGGTTTAATATACAGTTAGAAATAAGATTTGCTTTCATGGAAAAACACTAAAACATTTGGCAGAGGAAGAGCCAAACGTTCCCCTTAATTTGTTTTGGCAACTCTGAAAAATAGATCCCATTACGCTCACGTTTTGCATTCCAGAAACAGAGCAACAAACGATAATTTCAAGAAAATCAAGATATAATTAAAAATAGTGTGATATAACAAGCAGCGAGCGAAGGCAGGAGGATGAGGAGAGACGTGCTGGAAAGCATTGCTTTCAGCACTGGGGATGACTGAGGAGGGGAAAAAAGCAAAGGACACCAGCTGAAAAGCTATTGCCAGAGCTTATTTATTTATTTTGGGGCTGAAAGGGGGGAGACAGCGGAGGAGGGAAGGACTTGAGAGGAAAAAATGTTTAGCAAACAGTTAAAATAGCTTCATGCTATTTTTTTCTCTCAAAGGAAGACAATATTTAAACACGGGTTCATATTCGTATTTCAGCCATTTGACTTTTGTATGAAAACAAATATTGAGGAATTAAACACAATTATGTTTTGATTAACTGGAGCTGGTCCCTCAAACCGCAAGGTAGGGCAGCAAGATTGCATCTGTGTCTTCCCTCAATGCCATCCACATGAGTCACAGCGAGGCAGGAAAGCTGTTGACAAATTAATACTTTAAGAAAATAAACTATGGTCATGTTGAACATAGAGCAACTTTATCCTGATTAATTTGTGTTGGAGTCGCTCCAGCCCCCTTTACAAAGCCGCGCAGTTTGTACAAATGTAATTTCCTAATATTTACATGAGGAAAGCCTCAGCCGTTAAGCTTTGCCTCCAGTGTGAGTTTTGTGGTTAGCAAAAAGACAATAAAAACACAGAGAGGTAATTGTAAGCACATTTGGAGGGGGGGAGAAAAGAAAAGAGAGAGTGCTTTTCTCCACTCCTCCTTGCAGAGCCCTATAAAAGTGAGCAGTGCCGCGGCGTGCTCGCAGGGACCGCGGTGCCAGCCGGCACCCGGCAAAGCTTTCAGTAATGCAACACCTAACGCTTAATAACGGCTGGAACGCTGCAACTGAACCTCGCAGACACACCACCCTTCCCAGGGCTGGTGCTCTCGAAAAGCTGGTGTAAATTCCGATTAGGCTGCCTCGTCACCCGGTCTCTGTCATTTTATGTCTCTATTTAAATAGAACATCAGGCATTCTTACAATTGTCTCATAGTAAATGGGGGGGGGGGAGGAAAAAATGCAGTTATAATGCGTTGCTTTGTTTGAAGAATATTAAAAATAACCTTTAGTTTTAATGAGATTTTTTTTCTTCCCCCCCATCAGTTTACACAATTTTCCAGATGCAAAATGAGCTTTTGGCTGTAAAATATTTTATCACATTGTCTTACACAATAAAGATTAGATGTTTTCGCTCTCTCTCAACTCCACCGCAATTATTTTTTAATGTTTGCAAATCATAATATCATTTAAAAACCATATTTTATACCTCATCTAAAATACTTTTATAGCAGTATGATGAAAAAAAACAACAACCAACCAACCAACCCCAACACAACATCTATTTAACTACTCTTTTTAAGTGGCTGTAATATGCTTTGGTATAATTTCCCAGGAAAAGGCACAGCTAAGAAAGCTTAGCTGTTCTTGAAAACAAATCTCCCAAGAAGCATCTTTGCAAAAAATCCCCAGAATTTAATTCCCCTGGCTGAAGAGCCCAGAGAGCCTGAATATAAAAATAGTAGCCCTGTCATTTCACATTCATTAAGTGTGAAACTCAGAAATTAATAATGTAAAAATATGCTTTTTAATTAGTCTTACATTCTGCCCAATGTACTTAAATGGGATCAGCAGCTCCCTAATGATTTTTTTCTTAATAAAGTATTAGCCTGTGATGCACTGGGGTTGACAGGTATGATAAACTGGAAAGTACTTTTGGAGGCGTATGAATGATACCAAAATAGTACTCTCCCATTTAAATGTAATTAACATCAGGGAGCAATATTACATGAGGAGAAGCCTGCAAGATTTTTATATCAGGGTATTTTTTTTTCCCCTCTTTTTTTCATTTCTTGTTTTATGAGTAGTTTGATGATTGCAGCAGTGATTTTGTAATTTAATTACCTTTGTTGAAAGCTAAGCTTTTGCTAATAGCAGGTCAACAGGATCATAAAGCAGTCTTCAAAAATATTAAAAAGGAGGTAAATCCCCTTAGCTAACCTACACAATAACAGCGCGGGTGCGCATGTGTGTGTGCAGTGCGTTTTATGGATGTATGTATATACAGGCTGCACGCCTGTTCCCTGATTATTTGTTTACTGGGCTATTTCAAATCACTATTTACTCTCTAAAGGGACTTGTTATACATTAATCATGTGGAAAAAAAATAAAAAGGGGGAAAAAAGAGGAAAAAAGACGAAAATAATAAAAGGGGGGAGAAAAGGGGAGGGAAGAAAAAAAAGTAAGTTGTGGAGAAACCCATCTGACGCACCACGGATTACGCCAGAACCAGAAGAGCTGGAGCCTGAAGCCGGTCACTCCGGACCAGCAGCAGCTCCTCTCCGTTCACTGCTCCTTCCACAAACACTTGTGCTTTTACATTTCCAAAGCAGCCGGTTTTAAAACAGGAGATAAAAGATCGCTGTTGACCTGCACTGCTCATGCAAGAGTATTCCCTAACTTATTTATATGCCAAATGTCACTTGTGTTTACTTAAGAATTTCTTCTCATATCTCGAAGTCACAGCGTTCCCCAAAGATGCACTTGCCATAGGGTAAACAAGCAGGGAGGAGGGCAGCATTCTGGGCTCCCTCCTCCCCAAACTGGAAGCTCCTCCAAGTGCATCATATTCCTGACTTTTCTGTTTCCAGCTTTATGAATGTGCAGGCTGAAGTGCTGAGTGGCATAAATGGCTCATGACATGATGTGGAAAGTGGTTCCTCATGCAGTGTGCCTCCTGCTCAAATCCAACCCTTCTTCTGACCATGGCTTGAAAGGGGAACAAATGAAAATTGGAGCTGGCCAACTAGCCAGGCAAACCACTGGCTAGATACTGGTCCAACCACAGGTGGTGAAGGGGACTTTCCAATTGGAAACTGGTTTTCATTTGGTTTATCTGAAAATAGCAAATCCAGCAACAAACTATAAAAAAAGTTGGGCTTATTTTTTGCTCTTCCACTACAAACGCATCCTGCTTCTGAATATCCCAACAGAACTCGAAGGCATTAGGGCAAGCAAAAGCACTCACGTCACAGAACCATAGAACAGTTTGGGTTAGAAGGGACCTTCAAAGGTCATCTAGTCCAAACCCCTGCAATGAGCAGGGACATGTTATGACCAAGTTGGCCAAAGGATTGAGTCAAAGCATCCAGGTAAAGCCATTCCTCATGGATACAATGCCTCAGCATTATCCCAAAGACCTGGGCCAGTGGGGGTGAGAGGATCAGGGCACAATGGATGCCCAGCTGGCAACAACATCACACAGGACTGCAGATCATTACTGCAGGACATCAATTTCTCCTGCCTTGGTAACTTCCAATGTCCTTTAAAAATGCGATCAGGAAATGTCATTCGTTTTCTATTTATCTCGGCGGTACAAAACTGCCTAACTATTGGCTATACGTGAGCTCTTTTATAATATTTTTCCAATCACAAACACCATTTCATTGTTCCCCAGGGATTGCCGTGATGGATCTATCTATCTACCTATTTACACGTTCATGAATCAAATCATCGGAGTGGAGAAAGTTTGTATAATCTACGGCTTTCAGAAGACTTCACTGAACTTATACTTCACGGGGGAATTCCAGGAGTGTGACGTTATTTGCACCCCTCTTGGGCACATGAAACACCCCTTCTTTTCCCATGCAATTTACTATCCTGTCAAAAATGCTCAACTCACCCCAGAATCAAAGCTTAAAACGCATGTCCAGCTCCCAGCCTGCAAAGGGAGTTTCCAGGAACAGGGATGTTTTAATGGGCAGCTGAATCAGAAACTAAACATCCAAACTGCCCTCATGTAAACATGTGCTGGAGATTTTATTACTGAGATATTTTGGGTTTTCCTGATAGAGAATAAAAGACAAATAATCGAACTTATTGGAAAATATTTACATAGGGCCACACAATGAAAACCTTAGGAAAGCTGAACTGTATTTACTCAGAGGAATAGCCCTAGTGCAGGCAGAGGAGTGGATACTGCTGGGCTGTCCAGGGAATTCGGGGGAGTTTGTCTGAGTCAAGCACACAGGCAATGGCCCCACACTGGGGCATCATAATGCTTTCATTAATTAATGTCTGTAAACTCTTTGGTGATGTCAGGATGTAAGGAGTTCTGGAAATGCCAGGTATTATTGGAAATTAATTACTCCAGCCTTTCCCCCCCAAACCTTGCTAAACACATAGTGCATTTTTTAATCTGATCTGCTGTCTTAATAAATCTCATATTGCAGGGCTATTTTCTGCTAAATATTAAAAGAAGAAAAGAGGCAACTACGTAAGAAGCAGATGGAGCTGCAGGAGAAGAGACCTTACAAGGGCCACATTTTGGGGGGGGGAACAAAGGTCCTCATGTGCAAGGCAGACACAGGCAGATGACTTGACAATGCGGATGTGCTACTTGATGGGCTTATCCTGTATTTCCCCATTGTCCCCATCAGTGGCCAAGGCAAGACCTGGCCTTCAGCGGAGGGACTGCTGGAGGACCACACTGCAACAGGGAGACAAAGCCATGGGAGATGTAGAATCAGCCTGGGAGATCCAAGGACAGTACAAACTGTTCCAGCTGCATGTTGGCTAATCACACTAAATTCAATTCATCATTCAATCAAAGGGAGACAGAACATGTATATTATTTATACAAGTCTGAAATCATTTTGTGTTACTTACTGAAGAGTCACCTTCTACATCATTGCAAAGCAAAAGGAAGATCTTGGAAAAGATTCCATATACCAGTCCCTCCAGGTACACTCCGGTAGCTGCACATGCGTAGCCAAAAAAATAAACCACGTTAGATAAAATAGACATCATTATAGTGCTTTTTCCATGATTGCAGCTTTATACAAATACATTTTAATTCATGTAATGCACAAATTAATCATTTTGCTGTTGTTTATTTATAACACCTAGCCCTATAATTTGCCTCAGATGTTATAAGACTGTTGGAGCATCTTTCTGAGGCCAAGTCAACCCTTCTACTTCTGCGAGCAGACAAAAGCCCAAGTCTAACACATGCCTCCTAGGAGTTTCAGGGGAAAATAGAAGGAAAATGTCTCAATAAACTTCCATAATCTAAAATAACCCTGCTTTGTACCCTGCAGAACTGTAGACATTGCAGTTGCCTGTCTTCTCCTGAAATATGCCATCCCATTTCTCTTCTTGGAGCCTTGGCATTTGCTGAGATTAAGAAGAAGCTGTGTGAGTAGGGCCTCCATGGTCATTCTGCCCATCACCTCTCTTCCTCCTTCCTCCTCCTCCTCCTTTTCCTTTTCCTACTTCTCCTTCCCTTTCTCTTGCTTCTCCTCCTCTTCCTCCCTTCTGCAGAAGTGAGCTTTCTCACCAAAAATACAACCTCAGTCAAGGTTGAACGGAGGTGGGATCTTCCACTGCTCTCCTTCAACTTCTTCCCAGAAATTCTGAAACAGATTAAGTCCTCCCTTACCATCCCAGATCAAATCCACAAGTCAGGTCTCACCCTATCACTAATTTTCAACAGAAAGAGGTGCGTTCCACGAAATCTTCCTCTGGATACTTCTGAAAGTGAACAGCAGATGGGGCTACAGAAATCATCGCATTTCAAAAATAAATATGAAAACCAGCCTTTTACATCCTGAAAAGCAATTTATTCTACACCACTTCAAAAAATAAATAGGATTCTCTTTTTCTGTTTTAAGACATCAATGAATCTGTCTCATAATGGGCTTTTGTAAACCGATTATCCTTGATAATCTCATTAGCTGAAATTATTTTACTTTTCTAACATGGCAGATTTTTAAATACCTTTTATTTCATATCCCTCTGGGCAAGTTGCAGTGAAATTTACTATTAAGCAAAATAATTATCTATCTCAAACCTTAATGTTAAAAAGTAAAGAAATAAAATAATTACAAACTAAGGGCAGATATTAGAAAGAGAAAAGCACAAGAAAGACCACAACTGAGAAGAAAAAGGGAAATTTCCACAAGCAGACAAATCTCTTCTCATTATTGAAGTTAGACAAAGACAAATAAATAATAAATCATACTTGTTTTCTTATAAATATTGAGAAGTAAACGGTGGTTGATGCAACTGACAGGGCTTGTGCTCAAGGTGGGATTTGCAGCTTCCTATGGTGGAGCGGAGCATGGGCAGCGCGATGGCTTCATGCTTGGGAAGGACGATGCTCCTTCTGCTCCCACCAGCCAGGAGCTGCATCACCCACTTCCGATACAGACCTGAGCAATTAAGAAATGTGAGTTGTTTCAAAAGGAGCTTAAACCTCCTCTTGTACGTGTGGAAGTTTGCAGCTGTAATGGGATTACGGTGTCGGCAGAGGGAGGGAAGTCTGCAGCTGTACTGGTTCGGGGGGTAGGAAGCAGCTGTTAAAATAGAGGACTAATGGTGATTAATTCTTATTATGTGTTTGAAGATTGCACAATGAGTTCAGGACCCAAACCTTCCCGCAGGGAATAAACTGAAGGAGGAGGATTTAAAAAGAGGGGGAAATAGAAGGGGAATTTAAATGTACATTTGGCCTAAACGGCCTGGTCTTAAATAGCTTTACTAATATTTAAGTATAAATTAAATCAATGTTATTAAGACAAAAAATATCTAGCTCAGGAAACCTGTAATTCATGTATATTTATGCAGATTGGGAGATCACCTGTGCTATCTCAAAGATGCACTCACCAGGCAGGGAAACATCCTGGCCTCTGGAGACCCTCATGCCATGATGGGAAGAGGTGGGAAGAGACCCATCCCTCTTCTGCATCCACCACCAGGATGAGGGATGTTGGTAGCGACAGCAATGAGGTGCAAGCAGCAGGAAAAGCCCAGTCTGGGCTCAACTCGATTTGCAGCCTCTGGGGAACGTGCAGCATTTCCCAGATTCAGGGCAATTCACATAAGACCCAGGTTATTTGCTGCAATATTGTGGCCGGGTCCTATAGCCAGCTTGCAGAGACAGGTGATGTGCTGGGTGTTCCGGGGCTTCCCCAGAGCGCAGCAGGTAGAAGATATGAGATTTCTATTTATATACTACAGCCTGACCAGGAAAGTGACAATTTAACAGCAAAGTTAAGGGCAAAGCAAAGCAGCCTGAAAAGGCTGGTGGGGGCAGATGGTGCAGGCAGGGTCCCCGGTGCCCCAGGGACATGGTGACCTAGGATGGGCAGCAATGGGGTTCCCAGGAGCACCCAGCCCCTCTACCCTGAGAAGCTTCGCCCACCTCATCTATTTTGCAGTCTGACAACACAACGTGTCTCTCCCAGCCCTCCTGTGGACAAAGAAATGAAGAAAGCAAAAAGAGAGAAGGTGAATAGCAGCAACAGGGCAAGCTCCAAGATCTGAGCTTTGTTTTTCAGCCAAGACTTTAATGAGGATTAATCAAATACTGTACCTGCAGAGATTTCACTGAATTAATAGAGGGGAGAAATGGGTGAAAAATGAACAAAAAGCTAAACTTGTTTTATGTGAACTTTTTCTTTTTGAGCTTCAACTTTTAAATCATACTGATCTTTTCAAAGCTCAAAGAGAGCACAAAGAAGATTTATTTGGGGACCAACCAAATAGAACATTTTTACCCAGATAACTCTGCCTATGATTTTCTTGTTTCCACATTTTTAAGATGCTTTGTTTTGCAAATATGAAAGAATTAACAACAATAACTCATGACTGTGCACCAAGTGTACCAAGAAATCCTGACTTTCACATGGCTGTAGCTGATATCCATTCCCAGCAGAGCTGGTTAGTAAATTAAAACATTCCTTCTAGCAGCAACTGATAACTTCGAGCTGATGATGTAGGTCAAAGACATCTGCAGTAAATTATAACCCCACCACCACAGGAGGAAAGGGCACACTTGGGATATGGAGATCGTGTGGATTCCATAGTGGAGACCAAAAATACACATCTTTACTCATTGCTGCTGCATAACCAGATACCTCACTTTGGTTAGTTTGCACCCAAATATCAATGGGTCAGTGATAAAGGCTAGGATGGATTTATCGCCAGCTAGAGGGGAGTGGGTTAGGACGTGGTTTAAGTGTTAGTGCTCAACCACAGGGCCCTACGTGGAGCTCAGATGACCAGAAAAATACGTGCTGGCCTACAAACACCTGTGATTTGGTTTTCCAGCTTTGTGGGAGGCTTGGATTTCGGCTGTGTGTCCATGTTATAATTAATAAGCAATTCCTGTTTGAATGGCGTGTTTTGTCTTCATTTGAGCACGTTCTCTGCAAAGACAAAGATCAAGACAAACCTACTCAGAACACAACGAAGATAAAAGGGAATCATAAAAAGAGACAGACAGAGGAAAAGAAAGAACAAGGAAAAAGAGAAGACAAAGAACAGGGAGACACCAAAGAGGACACAGAACAAAGATAGGCAAAATGAAAAGACAGAGAAAAGACAAAGAACAGAGATGATAGAGCACCAGAAAATATGCAAGAGAAGCACAAAAGGAAAAAGGGGCAAAAACAGCAACTGAGAACAAAGGGCCGAGAACAGAGCAAGAGCAGAAACACACAGGAAGGGAGAAAAATGGGAGAGAATTCAGCCAAGATGAGGCATGAAAAACAATCCAAAGAACAAGGAAAAATAAACACAATGAAGAGAGAAAACAGCTAATCATCTTCTGATTTGCATTAAAAAATAAGTCATGGCAACACAGGCTCAGCAACAGAAGTGTTGTCAACTTGAATGTCAAGTTTTCTTGTGTCCTCTAAATTCAGTCAGATTGTCAGTATTTATAAAGCCTATGGGTTGGGTGATGCTGCTGTACCAGCTGTGGGAGAACAGGAGTGGTGAGTTGTAGGATTAGTGCCTAGGGTTGAAGAAATGGCAGAAACCAATCTGGCAAAGACACATCTTACCCTTTCTAGAGCTTCTTTGCAAGAAAAGCATGGCAGAAACCCTGATGCACAAGTGTATTTATTATTTTAAAATGCTTTGTACCTCCTTCTGTCAAAAAAAGATGGCATTAAAATAAATAAATCAACCCTATCATAGCAGTTAAAGATACTCAGCTTTGGTAAAAACGTCAAGAGTTATAGGATCTGAGCTGACAAAAAGCAGTCTGTACGAGATTCAGAAGTAACACCTACAGAAACCATAGGGGTTTCAGTCCTGCTGCAAAAACTGAGCAAATGAATTACTCACAAATCTTGACAATGGACAAAAAGAAGCAGTCTAGAGGATTCTGAGGTTTGCCTGTTGTCAGGTACAGCGGGAGGACACGAGAGCAATGGAGCCAAGCCAAGGCAGGGGAATATTATAATAATAGGTCGGGAGTTTTTTCCTGCTTAAAGTTTCTTGTCACAATCCTCGTTTAGTCCTTCAGCTTTACAGCACTTTCTCACCTTCTCAATGGCCCCACCACATTTCAAGGCAGAGATCATGGGCTGGAAGCGTCGTTTTCCAGCTCTAAGACAAACAACATAGATTTTGTAAAATACCCTTTGAAGGAACTCAAAGGTGCAATGTCCAGTTTACTCTCACAAGACTTGCTCCCCTAAGTACCTCTGGATTTTGTCCTGCAGATGTTCTAAAACAGTTGGTAAATTAAACTATGTGTAACAACACAATAGTGATCTCTTTCAGGTTTCCTACAGAACAAGGGTAGTTCTGGCAATTTCATCTGTCATGCAAATGCAGAATCTCACAACAAAAGCCACTTGAGCTGCATCAGCTTTCCAAAACCTAACTTGCAAAGTACTTGTACTGTTTTTCTTATTGAAACACTACCCATATTCCTTACACAGGATCAGCTGTCATGAAGGACTCAACTAGCACTGATCGTATGCGTCTGACCTTGGTACTCCACGTTTTCTTCTATTTTAATCCATTAACATTTGTATCACATTTAATACCACTAATAAATAGAGCCATACTACTTAATAATCTTCATTTATTGTTCACTTGGCTGGCAGTATGGGAAGGCTGGTGTGAAGTGGGTTAAACATGCTTCCCATGCTGCTCGTTGATTATATTTTATTTACCAGTATTTCTATAATGTGCTATTTTTTTCCCCCTTTTGAGATTTCCTCATTTCTTTCAGAACACTTTCACCTTATTTCCGGGCTGCTTCTCCCCAAGGGGCAAAGTGGAGGTTCAGAAACTTCATATGAACTTCCTGAAAAAGAAACAGATCACCTATTAAAAAATCCAAGTGGAATGTGCTGTGAATATAGTTTAATACGTCCCAAAGAAAGAGCTGGCTCTAATCACAGCATCAGATTTAAAATTCATTGTTGTACTCAGTTTATTGATTTAATGATGTATTTATTATTTATGATTTCTACGGCAGATGGAATTCTATTGCCATTATTTGATTCAGGTTAACCAGAGGATAATGCGCTTCTTTTATACTTTCACCTTAAGACTCTTCTGGTACCCAAGAACCAGACTGTTTTCCAGAATTGCAAATCAAACTCTGTTCTGTCATGCAATTATGGCTATTTCCTTACAAAATTATAATCTGTTTAAAATCTAGGGCTAATATTTGAACTGAAATAATTGCACACATATGCATTATGTCTAAGGTAGAAAGGTTTCCAGAAGGGTTCTGGCCTTTCAGATATTTTCACTGCTTTTGCAGTGCTTTTAACATTGCCACTGCTTCTTTGTTGCAGGTACCCGAACCTACACAGGTAACATTGCTGCTGGCCAGTGGATGTGCTTCGCCTGATTTTAGTTTCCCATTACTCAAGACCAAGATCTTGGGAAGACCACACTTGCCAAAGATGTTGTAGACAACGTCTACAAAGGGTGTAGACACCCCTGCAGAAACACACCTTCTCACCACGTTCTGAGGAACGTTTTGGTTCGTTATCCTTTAGAACAGTCTTGACATGATTTAACTTACATGTCGTGAGCTTCACAAATATTTATTATTCCTGTATCCCAACATCAAACTTATGATGCTGAATCATTAGTTCCCTTGGAGAATAGCAACTACTACTAGCAACAGGGTATTAAAATCAATTCAGAATACACAAGGTGAAGGAAAAAGTACTCAGAGCAATGAGATTTTCATGCCAACTGACTTTATCCTACCCTAAAATGATTTCCAGTAGGGCTGTACCTCTGCCTTCCAGCCCTGACTGATACACTGAGTATAACAAAGCAGCTTTCCCACCCTGTTCTGGTTAGAGGAGCTCTTCACTTGCTTGAATATCTATGAAAGTAAAAGGAAAAAAAGCTGCATTTTCAATTCAGTCTCCAAGACACACAAGTGGTCCTGTGAGTGAAGGTATAATGTGCACTGCCCTGGTAGCATCTTTCTGCTGACCATATCCCCATCTGCTCCTGCAGCTTATCCCTAGAGCTTGCAGGCAGCGTGGCTGGCTGTGAGATGGAAGACTCACACATTCAAAGCTAGACTTCAGAAAAACAGAAGAATAAATGTAAAGAAAAACAGGCATCCCAACAAGTCTGAATGCTGATAGAGAAGCTGGAGTGAATGAAAAAAATCACTGTGCCACAGTCTGGGAATATTTCCACAGACACAAGAACAGAGAAAGCTCTTGGCCTCTCCAGTAAATTATCTCCTCAGGATGGCTTAAGTCAATTTTTACTTCCTATTTTCTAGGATTTCCAGAGGGAGGATTGAGGATGCTCCTTCAAATCCCTTTCAAACCCTATCCCCTTTAGGGTATACGAGGATGCCAGCTCTACACTTTCCACAGTCCCGCAACCAAAACTTCTCCATCATTTCCCAAGATAGAAGATGACACAACTTCTACAGCACTTCCTCTCTGTAGCAACATACAACAGGTAATGAAACCAAGGCAGAATGTATTGAATCCTATATTCACAGGAAAAAAAAAACCAAACCAACAACAAAAAACCCAAAAAACTAAATCTATAAAATTTGTGCTTAGTTTTTCCTTTGCTTTATTTTTCCCTGGAAAAAAAAAAAATTAACACCGTGGGGAATTCTGCCCTTCTGCTTATGCAAACTTAGGAAGAGCAACGAGAACGGGCTGCAATGCGGAGTTGTAATTTAAATGCTATTACATCCCAGTTCAGTCTCCTCTCAAAAAATCTGGCCCTCCACAACACCAAGCTCAGGCACAGTCCCAAACCGCAGCTGTAAAAGCATTGCTCATTTTAAAGGTCCAGTTGTGCTGCGGGACAAACCTACGGCTCTCACCAGCCCATTCTCTCTTTTCTGCTCTACACTATCTGAATTTTATAGTTCAAAAATGAGGGGCATCTTACCCAATTAGGTACTCCATAGCCTAATCAGCTTCTTTCTCTACCAGGAAAATATTATGCGTTTCGACCCAGCTGTTCCCCTGTGGTGTTGTGTTGTCAGTCATATTCTGCTGGAGAGAAAAGCAATGGTGAGCCGAGGACATTCCTGCACATCTGTTAGCTGAAAGACAGGAATAGCAAAGGATGTTAGAGCAATTTCCAGAAATAATAAGAATTAGTTGCTCATCTGATACTAACAATCTGCACCTTTCCCTCTTCTTTAGCATGTCTGTCAAATAATGTAATTATTAAGGACCAACAATGTGGCTTTTTATATGAATTAGTGCTGACTACACTGGAGTATTGCATTTTTAATTATTATGATGTTAAATGGCTTTAATTGCTGACACTCTCCTGATTCACAGAGCATTTTTATGACATTTATTAAAAAAAGGCCAAAGTTTATTTTACAATCTGCAATAAAGCAGAACACAAAAACCAGCAATTGGCTCAATGATCCCACCACATTAGTTTTATACACAGGCTGCATATTATTCTTGCTCTATAAGTGATGTGAAAAGCAAAATTGAAGTCCTGTACAAAATTTGATCATCTTACTTAATAACAACAGATGCTCAGAGTGGTGGCATTTTGAAAAGAGCTCTGTATGCTACTGGTTATTAAATGGCAGGACATTTGGCATCCTCTAGCATTATACCATTTGAAAACCATGGAGTCACATAAATAGCTGATGAGAGCTAGAAAAGAGAATTTAGCTCTTGTCTGCATAACAAAACTCACTTCATTTCAAATATTTAAAATGGTTAGGCTGCTTTTCAAAAGAAAAGTCCAGAAATTTATTGGAGGGGTTGCTGTTCTTTTAGCTGGATAACACAGGAAAACAAATATATTGGGGGGAAGAGAAGAAATGGTTCAACAGCATGACTGATCAGCCTTAACTGAGAATGCTAATGGCTTCTGCCACTTTGTGTCAAAAGCTCAGCACAATTTGGAAAAGGCAATGGCACAAAATTTCCTTCTTGATTTTAAAATGAAAATATTGGCAATATGTAGCCAAATTAACATAAATGCAGGACGTAGCAACAACACATGGGTATCTTTTTAATGGTGAAATTCCTGTTCAATAAAAAGAAATCAATAAAGAGAGTGGCTTACTTTCTTCATACTATAAATTACACTCACAGAATATCTATGTACTTATACCATTGCTATTTGGTTAGATTCATACATCTATAAAAAGTTCTAATCGAGTTGATGGGCACATACAGAGTAGCTGTCTCATTTTTATTTGAGCTTAGCATCTCTATCATGTACATTTATCAAGGCAGAAACCATCAGGATCTATTTGCCTAATATGTTTTACCTAGGACCAGCTCATTCCATACCCTGTTCCAAGGAAAACCAGCAGAGCTGCAAGTAAATGCCTCCATCAGGCATTGTTACCATCTAAAAATATAAAGAAATAACAAATAAATAAATAACTTTAAAATTAAATAATATACAAATACTCAATGAGTTTGCCTGAGAACTGCAGAAAGGGCTCAGTGGGCTGTAATCCTGGGTGTGTGGGTGCACATGCCTTTAATGTCTCCTTAATAAAATCTTGAAGATTGGGTTATAATGGAAGTGCTTATACATCCTTAACTATGGCGTTGCAAATGGTGCCACTATCATTAAGAGTGCATTGTTGTTTGTTTTATGCTAATCTTCCTTCAGTGTGACAGACTGTCACCTGCATGGGGGGTAACTTTCAGCACTATATTAGCCCATATGGCACAAGCTAAATTGTATCTAAGCTATGGGCTAATTATGGATGAGTTAATAAAACCAAGCAATGTCAGTCTGGCCACTTCTTCTGGTCCTCTGCCGACCCCCCAAGTGAGTTATTGCCTGCACTGTTCTCTTAAACTATTTTCATTTTTGCTCTCGACAACTGCTGCCAAGTTTTATGTTAAAGACACTTTAGTCCTTTTCCCTTCTCAATCCTGTGCAAGATCAGATCACAACCACCCCTCTCCACTTTTTCCATGAGATAACTTTCCTCTGTTAATCAATGGGTGGTGCAAACCACCGCATACTAAAGGCACTGTGTTAAGTTTCTGGCAATCTCTTTGCACAGCTGTGATACAGCAAATGGATTTTCATATTTTAGGGAGCAAAAAATATGGATCATCTTCCTTAAGTATTGGATCAAAGAGATGAGTATTTATTCCATTAAGTGCACATTCAGGTAACAGAAAACCTTAGGAATGAATGAAGATAAGAGGATAGTAGAGTCTTTCCACATGTTTTAAGGTCAAGCACACACTCAAGTGCTTTTCTGGACAAACCTCCAGCTTCTTTCCCTTCTTCAAAAAGAGGGGAGGGAGGAAGAAGGTACCTCACAAGTGATAACGTTCCCACATCACTCTGTCTGCTCTGCTTTGTCCTCACTCGTCCCTTTCAGTTGTCAGCCCCCGGCAGCTGTGGTTGTGCTTCACTCTTCGGCACATTTTGCTTTCCCATACAAATGCTCAGTGTTGTGCAGTAACCCTCAGTAAAACTCAGCACTGCTCTATGGAAGATCAAACTTTGAACTGCCTAGGAATAGAGAGAAGCTGTAGAAAAATCTTGTCAGCGATTGAGAAAGGAAAACAAAAAGGGATGTAAAATGAAATAGACTTCACCAATAGGAAAAGAATGATGGAGAAATAAGGAAGTGAAAATACCCATCACTTCTTTGCCTCCACTCTTGCAATGTTCCTTCCCCGATTTACAGCCTGAAAGAGCATCTCAGGAGCAGGCAGAGACCAAGCCCACTTGTGAAAGGGAGAATTACTCAAAGACTAATCGAGTTTTAATTAATCAAAACTCACATAAGGAATTCCAACAAAACCATCATTTTAGGGGTTATATTCCTTAAACCTGGCAATAAAGTACTTCCCTGTATGTAACAGCACACAAACACCTAGCGGCAGAAGTCACAATTCAGCATATGATATCTCCAGGACCACTCAGCTCGCTGCATCGGCCACCTTCAACCCAAGAGTCCAAAGCATAGGACAACCTCAATACCACTGTTTGCTCAGACAGTTCCAAGGCAGCCCCCACTAGTCTAAGGGTCTTTCAGGACTTTGTTTCCTGCATTCAGTCCCACAGAGTTAGTGATGGAGTATGAGCATGAATAGGATCAAGCATGAAACTTCTGGAGGAAAGGACAGAAATGGCCAAGTGTGAATCTGGATGTGGTAGCAGATATACAGCCCTTCAGGTTTTGGCCTAAGCACTCCCCAGAGAGATCTTAGTACCTCCCTATGAGCAAAAGCCTGAATTAGGTCAATGCATTGAAGATATTTAATAAAAAATTGTATTTATAAAATAAAATTCAGGCTCAACTCGTGGGAGTCAGCAACATCTTTCCAGGCCAAGCATTCTCATTTGTAGATAATGCTGCGCAGCTCCAAAAGGAAATACCACAAGGTTGCTGCGCTCCAGGGCTATTGCTTCTACATTACAACTTCATACCATTTTCAATACAAGTATGCAAGAAATAAGTAGATTTCTTGTTCTTGATTTCCTGTACGGAACAATGCCATGTTTCACACAAAGCCTTGTTAAATAAAAAGACATTGGGCAAACTGCCTTTAAACCCATCATATGTAATGAAATGTTTCATCTGGAATGGGAATTGTTTTTCCAACTCCAAGTTTTACTCTCTCTTTGGCTTTTTACTCTTTCCGTTCTTATTTTCTTCCCTCAGTTTATAGACTGTCTGCTAATCTACTCAGACCCACAGTACTGAAAACTCTCTTCTCAAGCAGTGAGTCACCCTGCAAATGTGTTATTGCCTTAAAAGTCAAGTTCAGACCTAATCATAACTTAGATGGTAGAAGGAGACAAAGGCAATAGCATTGTTATTTAAGTTACTTAGTCCTTTACTCCAGAAAAATTCTTCCCTGGACTATTCCCTCACATGAGTGAACCCATTGGTTTGAAACTGAGGTTAAGTTTTCCCCCTAAAAGATTAACTTAATTAAATTAAATTCAAATTCAATTCAAACAAATTCAACGATTCTGGGAAATTTTATGGTTCATGGTACAGGGATCACCTTAAATGATTGCAACAGCCCTTTCTGGCCTGATGGCTCTAGATGAGTCTATGATTCTGTGAAATTACTTCATAGATTAATTAAGCAGGAACGGTAAAGCCTAATTCAACCTTCAAAACTGAACCTGTGTTTCTTACCTTGTTTTCTCTATAATGAGGAACTTTATTTCTTTGTACTGTTGTAAAAGCACCTACACAGGAATTACTGGATTGTGCTTCTCTTTCAAATCCTGGGACCTCTAAATAGAGCTTCTAGAGAGGGTTGTTCAGGTCTTTAATACTGTAGCAGGTATCTTGTCTCTTCTTGTGCTATTTAGGTCACTTGTCAGCAGAGTATCCCCCAAGTAGTTCTTTCCAGCAATCTGGGGACTGAAGCAAGCTGGGAAAGGCAATCAGCAGCATCTTCAGTAACTGGAAGCCCCTAGTTCTGCTATGCAAACCAAAACCTTACTCTGTAGGAGGATGCACAGGAGCAAATATTCTACAGAAGACATTAGTGGTTTTGCAGCTGAATCAATTATGTCCCTACACAAGCTTTTATTGTAGCGAACTCTTTGTGAATGACCAGCCAGGCTCTGTGACCTATCAAGTTGTCTAATGCAAAAATAATGTAGTACAACTTCCCTTTCAGTCTTTGTTCTTACGAATTACACCTCAGGTTGCTTTCTCCTTGGTAGTCATTCCTCTTCTGTATCACCTTATGTTTGAAGAGATCTAAAGATTAGACCACTTAACGGCACACTGTGTTCGCTATACAAATTATTGATTGCCTGTTTTTAGACCGTTTCTCTCACAGTCTCCTGTAGTGAACTGAGAACGGAATGCAGCTGATAATATGTGCCCTTTCCTCAAGTTCAACCACTAAAACACTTGGGTTACAATCTCACAGGATGTTACTATCATTATCTTGCTCCCCCTAACCAGTAACACTCAGGTTTTAAGCAGCAGAACAGCACTCGCTGACAGCCTGAGACACTAATTATCCTTTTTTTTTCTGTTATAGCTGCATATATGAATACTATAGTAGAATCTGGATTATACATTTTCTGTATTTGTTTCCATAGTTCTTTTATCAGAAAATAAAGATTGAGCCTAGCTGCAAAGTTAGGATGCATCCATGAACTTTCCCAACCTTGTCATTGTTCAGACTTCTATTTCCAGAAGACCCATCGATACACTGAAATTAAGCATACACAGCAAGTCCCCTCTTTTTCAGGGGTCTGGTAAAAACAGAGTTAAAAAAGCCCATTACACCGTGGCCTGAGAAAATGAAGATTTGATTCTTATTTGCAGGAAGGATCTCCCACAGAGCCTTTGGAGTAGAAAAGCTATGGAAGCAAACTGCATTTGGGCAAAACCTCTGTTATCCTAAAAACAATCTAATGAGGTTACTCTTTCCAAAAGCAAAAGGCAGAAACTTTCTGGCACGTGAACACAGGGCTCCAGGGACCCTGAATAACCAGCAGCTCTCCCCTGTGCTTCTCCTTGCTCTCAAGCAATCCCACCAGACCCTGTGAATCTGACAGCTTTCCTCTTCATTCCATTTGAAGCTGCTTAGCCTTACAGAACTGGTTTAAACAACAGCACAACACTCGGTGCAGAGCAGCATTTCGTACAAAGGAAAGAAACCTCATGGTGTATAGCCTATATTCTATATAATATATTCTTTATTATATTCTGCATCATAGCCCATATATCCATAACACAGCCTCCTTTTTTCACACCTCCTCTTTCTTCCTAGGAGCTTGCTCTGAAGCAGGTCAGACTCAATGTCTCATCAGGGCAAAGCTTTTTCCCACTAACCTTACAGCTACAGGAAAGGGGAAGGCAGCAGATTTCTTTTTGGAGGACACTACCAGGTGCCCTGGTGAGTTTAGCTCACTGTGCTCACCCCTTTGGTCACTGGGTCATAAGGGCACCCATCCCCTACTCTCATAGCTGCTTCTCACTAACAGCACTAGCTGGAAAATACCCTTGGAATATTTGATTTATTACTCCCATCCTTCTCTGTTTGTGCTGTAGCACTGAGCTAAAAGACTTTTCTCAGCCAGCTGTTTTCATTCACCTCTGCTTGTATCTCCCTCAAGCTCAAGCAAAACTGACACTCACCTAGGATCATCATTGCAGCTGATATGTGCTGCCTTTGTGTTTGTAACATCTAACTTAAAATGAGCTCAAGCCTTTTCATTACGAAGGTTTGATGCCCTCCCTTTATAAAGGCTGCAAGCCTCTGGGCAACAGATAGGCACCAGGGGAAGGAGCAGCAGAGAGGCTGGGGTGTACCTGTTGCATAGCCTGGCTCTTTGCACATCTTTACAATGATTTGGAGCCGGATAAAAGCACTGGCTCTGTGGACATGTGCTACAGGTGCTGCATCTCCAAGTCCTATGGAGCGCAAAAGAGCTGGTCGATTGTGTTTTATTTTGTCTCAAATTATCACCTGGGCAGCGGGGAGCATGGAACAGGAGGTACTACACCTGCTAGCTTTCCCTTCACTGATATAAAGATGCCTTTGGTAAGTGATACAGAGCAGGGTAACCATGGATAAAAAGGAGTCAGAGAGGAGATGGTGTAAGCTTAAGCTGAACTGTGCGCAATATACAGTCTCCCAGCAGTATGAAGAATCTATATATTTACATAAGAGAAAGGTCCTCTTTTACAGTGCAAAATTCAATCATTTGATATTCGGCAGCTGGATACTGTAAAAATCATTCCTCATGGATCTCATATTAACTCATGGTAAGCTGATACACCTGAGCTTTTTTACAGCATGCGGGGTTGAATATATATAGATTGCTCCACTTGGAAAGGTCACTCGTGCTGTATACAGGAACCTGACCACAGTAATCTGTAAAGAGCAGATATTGTTCCCCCTGTTTGTAAAGACTTTAAGAATGTAAACAGCAGCACTCAGGCTCACTCTTTGGGATGTATCGAATTCACGGGCGCTGTGTGCGAAGTTTACACATGTAAGACTTCGCAGTTGGTTTTGGCAAGTCTAGCCATAATCTTCAGCAAAATCAAAACACGGCAAAGATCACACTCTGCATTTCTAAGACCTAATTTAATTAAAATCTGTCATTGGGAAGGGATAGTTTCAAGCTCTCCCCACTTCTTCCTTTGCATACAGACATAAACATTTACCAGAACCAAACTTGGCATTGATTTTCCTTTATCCCTTGCGCTAGGCTGAAGTCCCGAGAGACGAACAGATGAGGTTAAGGTTAAGAAAGTTATGCACAACAGCTCTTAACCTGATGGCTAGGAAGATAAACATCATGCTAGTATCATTTAGGAGAACTCGTCTATCAAATTACCTGTCCCTGTTGGATTTGGTATGGAGTGTTCCTACTTTTAAGTGAATACTTTTCAAGTGCATCTTCAAAAGTTTTCTTTGCAAGATCTAAGTCAAAAACACCCATTAGGAAAAAAATACAGTTCCTCAAAGTTATGATCATCTGTTTGGACAAAGTCACCAGGCATCAGCTTAGAGACAAAGCAAAAACACTAAAAAAATATGCTTGGTGCTGCATTATATCTATTCCATATTCCTTCCAATGTAAAAATTTGGATTCCTACACTGACCATCTGTTTTGCAAACTCATTGAAGCCAGAGCCATAGCAGAGAGTTTTTCCACAGGTCAGATCTTCACCTGGGAGAAGTCGACTTATCATCAGGGACACTAGTGAAAACACACCCATTTGTTTTATGGTAGAAGTAGTGTAGTTGGGTGGTCTCATGTTAATCACTGGCAAGTTTCTGTAGTACTGATGGTTGTTCTCAGCACAGCTTTGGATGAACCCTAGTCTAATGGCAACTTTTTAGTGATATTCAAAATTAAACAGATATATCTTTAAGGATATAGCTTTATATAAAAAGCTTTTTATATAGCTTTTAGGACAGCTCTTGGAAGTCAATGCAGTACTGATTGTAGCATTGTACAATGAATTGTGCTGATTTCGGTGACATTATTTCCATCTTGAAACCACTTATGATGGAAAGACAGTAAATATGCTATTGCTTCAATATAAACATAAGAAGTATTTGAATACAGAATACTGAGCAAGCTCACTGCCTTTCTCACACATTTGTTTTCCGTTTGCCTTCTTAAAAAAAAAAAAAGTAATGCTTTGCTTAGTAATTTCTCTATTTTATTTTATTTCTCTATTTAATTATTTGCACCAAATCTGGATCGTTTCTTCCCTTAGGTAAAGAATTTTGTTTATTAAAGACAAAAGTGCGTGAAGAGTTTTATTTACCATTCCTCAATTTGCTCCAGTTTCCGTAAGCTTACAAAGCTTGCTCAAGGTTTTACTTGTATAAAACCAAATCAAAAGATGAATTCAGTATGCACTCCATGAAATCACTTCGCTCTATGGAAGACTTTGGAAAACTATGGAAGCCAAAGATAGCTTTTACTGATTTTTTGCCTTTGGAAATCACATATCCTAAGACAAAAGAATACTGAGGGAGAACAAATTGTATACCATTAATGTTGCAAAGTTGTTAGTCATCTTGCAAGGGCTTTTATATCTTTGTTTCCTCTTCAAGTCTGGGTTGTTTTATCGTTTTATTTTTCTCTATAGATATTTGCTTGGCCAGTAAGCTAATTAGTAATAAAAATGAGCTTCAGATATTGAATTTTAACCTCATCAGATGTTAGCAGAAAAGCTACTTGCCACTTCAGTCCTACTTCGTCACAGAGTCATGGAATCATAGAACGGTTTGAGTTGGAAGGGACCTCAAAGATAACGTACTTCCAACCCCCAAAGTAAATTAAGATAAAATATTTGCAACACAAAGCACTGTAGGCATCAGGGTCCATTTAACTTCTACTGCTGGAGAGGCCAAATTCTGCTCTCTAAGGCACAAGATGAGTTTTTCCTTTTTTTCCCCCATAGCTCCATTCTGTATGCTGCATGCAGCCACCTATTCCAGAGCTGGTCCTAGCCTTGTTGTGCTCCTACTGGAGAAATATCCCTTATCAGATGAAACAGCCACACAGTTTTCTCTTAAAGCTCTAATTCCCAAAGCAAAGAATTCGGGGAAGTGTTCCAACAAAAGCTATTTCCTGATGAGCACTATCTCCAGCCAAGGAGCATCAGCATTGCATCGACTCACTTACATAAACGGGTTTTGATGTAAGTGGAAAGTAATGGCTCATTTATCTAATTTTATCTTCAAGCAATAAATTGAATAATAGTTACTTTGGACTGTTCCATTCATCACAGATTTATAGATGTGACAGCAAAACCTCAAAATTAACAGAAGAAATTTTATTTTCTCAACCATTGCTTGTAGGACTCTTCATGTTATTAGTAACATACTTAGAAGAAAGAGAATAGAGAAGATAAAGTCTGTCAATAGAACAGGAAAAGGTTTAAAGTGAATGTCTGATAATCAGATACAGAAGCAGTCTTTGGGCTGGTAATTAGGAGTTTACTACATGGCTTTTTACAGGGAAAACACTGAATACAGAAGTTGTGCCTAGCACTTAAACATCCTGGTCAATGAAACGGGCTGATTTATAAATCTGATTCATCCCAGGTAAGGAAAAAACATCTTTCTCAGTCATTTGTAAGCCCCAACCACATACAATTTCATTGTCTTTGTCCCACAAATTGTAGTGCTGCAGAGAACATAGAGACAGAGCTGGAAACACAGACACTTTGTCCTGTGTTCCACAGTGTCAAAGTAAAGCCATAAAACTTCTGCTCTTGTCGTGGTCCTCTTAGTGAGGTGCAAAACTGCTGCTAGTGAAGTGTTTCCAGTTCTTGATTCTTCTTTTAACTAAGCTGGAAGCTATCGGCATCCAGTTACTCCTCCTACCATCACTGATACCACTCCAGTTCTCCAACCTCAGCAAAAAGCAGAGGCATGTTCTGATCTCCTGCCCAATAAATGCCCACACTTCAGCTAATGTGACACAAAAAGAAACATAAATGGGCAAAAGAAGGTTTAAGAAAGGTCTGGTTAGAGGGAAGGAAAATCAACCAAGCCCTGCTTGCTTTCTACAGCCAATAGCACACACATGGTTAAAACTAAATGGCTATGAAAAAGGGTAAAGAATGGGGTGCAAAACCCCCATATCTTTAGTCTGACTAAGCTTCTGTGAGTAGTTCTTTTCAAAAGTTCTTCATTATTCCTGATATTTTTCTTTACACATGTGGCTACTGTGCAGAGACTCAATAATTAAGCTATGCCTGTAAAGCACCCAGCACGTTAAGCCATATTCAAAGCTAACAACAACAATTGCTCACAATAAAACTGCAGCAACTTGATAAATCACATCAAATGTCTATTTGTATTATGGAAAAATTGAGAAATCTTTTTCTTTCTGCAGAAAGGATGCTCTGCACCAAGTAGCTCTAGACCAAATGTCCACAAAACTGCCAGCACAGCCTCTGGAAGAGCAAATCCCAGGATAAAGGGTTATTTAGGTTATTTAGATGTAGAGGCCATAGGTCCTCTGGCACCTTGAGTAAAGCAGGTAGTGGGAAGAGGGAACTGCAAAAGCACCTTCATGGTCTAAGGTGGCTCAGTT
Source organism: Psittacula echo (assembly GCF_963264785.1). Classification (NCBI taxonomy): domain Eukaryota; kingdom Metazoa; phylum Chordata; class Aves; order Psittaciformes; family Psittacidae; genus Psittacula; species Psittacula echo. Next base: position 2,367,512 of record NC_137743.1, read on the forward strand.
AAAGAGATGCAAGATGCAAGTTAGAAAGACTTTGGGCTATTTTCCTTTGCAAGAAGGATCTACTGAAGAGCCTGAGATCAGGATGCGATATGCAAAAGGCACTTCTGACCTAGGCTTTCTCTTTCTCCAGACGTCTACCACACAAGTTTCAAATTAATAAGGATTGTAGGATCTGACCCTTCGAAAATTAAATTATTAGATGATAGTGCCATTGTTACCTAGACATCTTTGTAAAAACTAGTAGTTATCCTCAAAGAATCATTAAACAGAAGGGTATCAAAATTGTTTACAGAAACAACCACATTTGGCTGATCTTCCAAATCAGGATAATCTGGATGACTTCAAAGAAAGCGATGGGAATTCACAGTACTGGGAATCTGCTTCACTGCTCTCACACTCTGCCCAACATCTTGACATACTGTGTTAGTTTAGTGTTTATTCCCTTACATTGAAACGACTGAAATACACACCTTTCATTTGCTCTCAGCAAATCAAATGTAATTTCTTGTTGGCTAAAACTATCAGCTGTGGCCGGCCACAGAAAGGTTGTCCAGCTGCTTAGGAGCCCATTTAAATATGAATTGAAACAAGAGTGTTTCATGGAAATTTGGACGCTCTGAGCTCTCCCTGGCTTTGTGCGCCTGTAGAATGTTTGTCCCTCCTTTCAGTTCAATAGCTTCTTTCAAATTATAACAAACAAGTATGCTAGGGAATACCACAAAACAGCTCCAAAGATGTAGTGCTCTTTTATATTCCTGGGCATGTCACTTGCTAACAGCCCCGACGCCTGCTCCTGCAAACTGGAACAAGGGTGAAAATTCCCTGCTCCTGAGAAAACAAGCAAATAAACCAACCCACCCCTTGAAACAAAGAGCAAAAAATATTTCCTCAATTAGGCAGCTGAAAAAATGTCCAGAACTTGGCAACCCTGATCATGTGTGGGCCTTGCTTTGCTCACTAGCCTGGCTCATTTCAAATGGTTTCCGTCAAGAATAATGGCCAAGAAATGGTTCTTGATCTTCTACGGAAAAAAAATAAGGTACAAAGTAAATGAGATAAACTGTGTCCTAGGAGTATAAATTAATGATGATTTCATAGGAGACCTTCTCGACTTGCAGAAGATTAATTGTCATTTAGAATAAATGTCTAAATTGGGCACTAAAAGTTCTTTTCAAGCTTGAATTTTCATGGATACAAGTATTTCTTCTAAATTTTGCTAACAGAAAATTCAAGTTTAAACCCAGATGCATTCATTATTGTCAGGTTTGATCAGATTCTAGGCTCTGGAAATCAGCAGCAGTGCAGTGAAATTATTACTGTTCTTAGTATCACTATTACTACTGTTATTACGTATGAGTTATACATGTTATAACTAATGTACAGGTTATACATGTTAGAACAGTAGTACATACTGTTGCAACTACATATATAATATATATAGCATATATATAATGATATACATGTTATAACAGTAATACACGCTGTTACTAGCATTATTCTAATATCCTATTATATTATTGTAATTATTTTAGATCTCTGCTATCATTCTATTGATTTTTTTGGGAGGGAATAAAATTGTAGATACAACATGAACATTTATATGTTTTAAAAAATTAGCTGGTATCATAAAAGAGCTAATTCCCATACTTCTTGCCTCAAATTCCTGTTTGCTGCTAACTGGCAGGGCAGGTTATCCCAGACACACACCTGAGCTTTGTGATCCAGAATACTTCCCTTTCCTGGTATACCTACACAGAAAGCAGTTTTCTCTAATGAAATCAGAAAATGGCAATGGCAATTACTGCATGTCCAGAGCATGTTTTAAGCCTTTTTCCTTTCCCTGATGGTCACAGTATGATGAAGCTTATTTCTGAAATGTCGTTGCTTTTGTCACTTTAAGTTCTATTAAGATTGGTTATTGACTTCATGTATAATTAATGGCTTCCAAAGTCCTTCATTTTTACGCATGATAAATCTTGATGCTGAGAAACCAACAAATTTCTGTTGTTTATTGCCCTTCCCTCTTGCCCACCCAGGAGTAACAGAAGTCACTTGAACTAAAGCCCTACGGCTTCTTCCATAAGCGTGTGTAGATGTTTCTCACTTAAGTTGACGTGACAAGTATTAGAACTGGCACATATAAACACAAAAAGCAAGAGGCATTAACAGGTCTATTCACTAAGGGTTCTGCACCCTTGCCATGAAAAAACCCTTAAATAAAAGTAACATGCCTAAATCGTGTAAATGTCAAGGTTTTCTCATTCATTAATTCCCCTCTCTTTGATGTGCAGTGCTCCCAACTCTGTCTCTGCTCAATGGAGAAGTGCTGGACTGAGAAAAGCAAGTCATCCTGGCATATTTACCAGCTCACAAAGGATGTAGACTTTGGATGTAGATCCAAAAATGCACTTATGTGCATTGCACCTACGAAGAAGCATTTGTTTGGAGCTCATTTCCCTTCATCCCTGAGGGGACAGACAGTCATAATGTTCACCACACAGGGCTGGGAACAGCTCCATAACATCCCTCTGGTGCCACACAGCAGTGACCCACTGTATCTGTATGATAGACATACAAAAGAGTGGAGAGAAAAGCTGCTTTCCCACCCCTGGACTGTGCCGGAGAGCTTCTGCCTCTGAGAAAGAGGACCACCTCTGGTCATCACAGCATGTACCCACAGAGAGGACTGAAGACTTAGTGGTGTCTCCTCACCATCCGTAAGCTCCACCCTTGCAGAAGTAATAGCATCCCATAAGAGGCCCATTGTGGTAATGCACTTCTAAATGGAGATGTTGACCTCTGTAGTCATTTTGGGCCATGGTACAGCTCCTCTCCAGCAAAGCCAAGCAGCAATGAGGAGCTCCCAGAACTCCAGCTTGGACCAGAAAACCCTGCTGTTGACTTTGACCTGGCAGATCGGCAGCTTGTGGAGGTTGGTGGCTATGGGGAGAGGAAGTAGGTCCTCTTCCTTTCACAGGGGATTGCTGAGCTCTTTCTTCCATGCAATGTAAGGGAACATTTTATTGGTGAATGGTCTCTTTCTTTGGTGGAATACAGCTTCTATAGAAAAATAATCTCGTTATATATTAGAAAAATATCTGATGCTTTCAAACCCCCAAACAATTACATCTAGGCTCTACAGAAACAAAACCTCCTCTGTGCTTGATGCACCCTGCACGTCCTGTGCTTAAATTCACCCAAAATGACTACAATAAATTCACCAGGCTGATATAACCAGCAACTGCTTTAGCAAGAGTACTGTGTTACTTGGAGTACTGTGTACAGTTCTGGTGTCACCAATATAAGAAGGACATGGAACTGCTGGAGCAAGTCCAGGGGAGGCCACGAGGATGATCAGGGGCTGGAGCACCTCCTGTATAAAGACAGGCTGAGAAAGTTGGGGCTGTTCAGCCTGGAGAAGAGAAGGCTGCGTGGAGACCTCAGAGCAGCTTCCAGTATCTGAAGGGGGCCTACAAGGATGCTGGAGAAGGACTCTTCATCAGGGACTGCAGTGACAGAACAAGGGGTGATGGGTTCAAACTTTAGATTTAGATTAGATATAAGGAAGTTCTTCCCTGTGAGGGTGGTGAGGTACTGGACAGGTTGCCCAAGGAAGTTGTGGCTGCCCCATCCCTGGCAGTGTTCGATGACAGGTTGGACAGAGCCTTAGGTGACATGATCTAATGTGAAGTGTCCCTGCCTATGGCAGGGGTTGGAACTGGATGAGCTCTAAGGACCCTTCCAACCAAAACCATTCAATGATTCTGTGTTTCTAAGAGAGCAGGGAAAGAGGAGAAGCTCAAACCCACATCAGATTTCAGTCGCAGGGATGCACAATAACCCCAAGCCCACCTCTGTCACGGTATGAACTAACATTCTTCCTCCTGACTTCCCCCCAAGTCACGTAACTGGCACGTGGTGGCAGGCACAGATGGCGCGGCGAGGCGCGCACCGAGCGTGCCAGCTGTCTGGCATCGGGACACAGGTGCTGATGCTTGTGCTCGCTGCTCACTGGAAGCCAGACCTCCAGGAGTCAGCCTCTAAGAAAGGAAAAGGGATATCGGCCACATTTCATCTCCTGGTTTTAAGATCAAATGGGGCATGTGTATAGAATAAAGGATCGCAAGGCAAAGGTACTTCCTAAAGGCTGTTCTGCGTGATGCTTAAGACTGATGCAGTAAGGCATCAGACTTTCACTGCAGTAAATAGACAACATATCATTACTGACATTATTATGCATACATGATATGCATGTTTACCCATAAGACAATTTGAGAATAAGGCAGCGGTTATTCAGACCCTTGTTGTAATCCAAATATCTGTCTCAAATGGCACAGGCAACCGACCATGCATAGCCTTCATGAGAGTGAAATATAGAAATAATAGGCAAGAGAAAAATCCAAGATTCATCACCGCTTTGAGTTCACATCGCCTCAATTGTACTGTGATTTTAAAGTTATTGATGTTTATTTTCAGATCCATACCTCTATAGATTGGAGGTAAGTCACTGCAGGCTGTATATATCAGGTGAGTGACAGGAACGACGACATCAATAACCAGCTACCATCAATGATGTAATGCCAGTATTATAGTTTCCCATTTTCTTTCGGCAGGAGAAAGCACTATTGACAGCTATTCGCAAAAGCTGTGCTGCTGAGATGTCAAACATGCTCATTGATTAGTAATAGAGAGTTATGGCAAGGCCCTTACGCCATTCATCAGCGGTCTCTATTAGAAGCCCAGCCCTTGGCTTTTGGACAGCGTGAGAATACACTGTCTCCACAGGAATAAGAAAAGCAGGAGTTGAGAGCAGGCGCCAGCTGGAAGCCAGGGAAAGGCAACGGGCCCCAGCCTACTGCAGGAGGGGTGATTTAGGGCTCTGGCTGCTCGGCTCTGCCAAATGGGAAGAGCAGAGGTCAGGGAAGACACACGAGAGGAAGAAAGGTCTGGCTGAGGGGCAATTTTACAGCAAATTGTCATCAAAGGGGAGCAGGCACAAAGAAAGGGAGAACTTGAGAAAGGTGATGTAGATAAAGCGGCCTGATTCTTCGTACACCTCCCATATATATCTGGATGTCAGCTGCACTGTGAAGATGCTCTGGGGTTTCACTGAGGCTTTGAAATTTTGCCGGGCTTCCCTAAAAGTTCTGCCTTTCAGTCGCAAATTGGTGTTTGCTCTTTCTCATTTCAACTTACATCGTTAGCATTGCTTTCTCTGGCTTTTAGATCAGGGTTTTTTTAGAAGATCTGCTTTTTAGGAGGATGAAATAGCCACAGTTATACCCCAAATATATACCAAAATTCCCCCATATATACCCAAATACCCCAAAGAGGCACTAAGGGTACCTTAGCAAGACCACATCATAGAATCACAGACTGATTTGGACTGTAAGGGACCTTAAAGATCACTTAGTTCCAAACCCCCTGCAAAAGGCAGGGATATCTTCCACCAGACCAGGTTGCTCCACATGTCCAATGGCTTTTCATTTCCTAAGCAACTGATTTGCTGCAGACTGCTACCTGCTCAAGGCTGAACATGTTTATGCAGATATGAATACATTTACCAGTTCAGGCAATCCCAAGAACCAGTTTAGAAAAGAAAAATGTGAAATGTTGAAGAAAATGCATCACTCCCTTTGCTCTCTCTCAGTAAATCTCAATTCACCTGAACAGGGGTGCAGTGCCGGTGAGGTCTGAACCTTTCTTCTCTGGTCCTTGCATCACAGCCGAACATCACAGCCCTCCAGCATCCGAGACTGCAGCTGTACAATGAAACCACCAAAGACACCATTAGAAAGACTTTACTGAGTATATTTTAAATTACTGTTTTCTGGGGGCAGTCATGAGCTGTCACTGCACAGAGCCTGAGACAGGTAAAGGTGCTAAAGGCTCTTTGCCTTGTGCTACCCAGCCACAACCGCATCAATATCAGGGAAAAGCAGTAGCGTGTCTCCAACTTGCAGCGTTGCTAAGGCAGAAGACAGAGTGCAGCCTGGGATACCAAAACACAGCCTGATCAAGTGTTTCATGTAGTCTCTCTTGGCTGCTCGATGCAATACCTCCTTTGTTCCTAGCAGAGCTATTTATATCACACACTGAACTGAAAGGCAGGCGTCCAAAGGTTTGCATTTTAGGGTTAGTTTGGGCAAGTACCCAAACCTCTGGATGCTAAACTCTCCAAACCACCAGGGTTTGCAGAATAAAGCTAGAAATCACACACAAATGGGCTTTCTCCAAAATAATTTTTGCACTCCATTTGTAACCGAACCACTCTCTTGACATGTTTTTATATTTTCCTATCAAGATCTAACCAGGATATGAAAGCATTGAATACTAAGCAAGGAAAAAAAATAGATGTAAAGATTGCCTAACTTGATTAGAAAATGGTGCAAGAAATAATGTTTCCTCACACTGCAAGGGAGGGAATCTGCCTTTCACCTGGGATTACAGCATTGGATCTGGTGGCAAGCTATCAAAAATAGATTTAATTTTAATTAAAAAGATTATAGGAGTATTAATAGAGGGAGGGCGTATAAAGAAGATAAAGGGAAGCCAAGCCAAAAGAAATGTCAAGGACGTTTTACTTTGGGGGCTTCTGTGCTTTGCAAGCTCAGAGGTGATCCGAGGTCCCCATGGGACAAAACACATCCTGTCCCTCAGGGGAAGGACTTGGCCAGGATGTCAGAGAGGCCTGAGCTCACATTTCCAGCTTATTGTTGGGCGGGAAGACCTGATGTTCCACTTGGACCAATCCATCTTCATAGATGGAGCAGGGAGAGTGATTTTGCCAGCAGGGACCAGGTCCTCTAACGTTCAACTGCGCAGCACTGTTGAGTTTGGTGCCATGGGCTATGTGTGCCAAGTGACCATCAAGCCAACTTGCTAGGCACAGGCTAGCAGCCCAGCTCGGTGGCAGGCACATTCCCAGGCACTCTGGCTTGTGTGCATTACAGTCATAGAATCACAGAATCTACCAGGTTGGAAAAGACCTTTGAGATTGTCAAGTCCAACTGTTGTCCCAGCACTTCCAACGCCATCACTAAACCATGTCACTGAGGGCCTCATCTATACGGTTTTTGAACACTTCCAGGGATGGTGATTCCATCACTTCCCTGGGCAGCCTGTTCCAATGCCTGAGCACCCTTTGGGGAAGGAATCGTTCCTAATATTCAGTCTAAACCTCCCCTGCAGTCTGAGGAAGACAACACAGCACTGGGTTCCTGGCCACTCAGAACCCCTTGCAGGAACAACCTCCTCAGAGCTGCATGGCAGGCAAGTGTTACCTGCTGTGCACCTCCCAGGCAGAGCCAGGGATACAAGGTGAGGTTTGAGTACGTTTATCTTCTATAGAGAAAGGTTTGGGAAAGTAGCAGTACTTAGGAGGCAGGTTTTAGGGGAAAGAAGAATACTTCTTTTAACATTCTGACCCCTGGGCAGCAGTTGGCAAGCAGCCCTCTTCACATCAAAAATCCTTAACAGAAAAATAAATCTGAGGTTAAAATACTATTCAAGCTCCATAATTCTGAACTGTCTTTTCAAAAACTCCTATAAACTACACTCCAAAAGCAGAGGTTTTTTTTAAAAAGAATTATTAATTAGTAAAACATCTTGAAAACTATTACTAGTTCTCCTACTGTTTTTCCAATTGGGATATTCATTGAAACAAACCCTTGCCTGTGAACATTCCCTTTTTGAATGAATCAGCATTTTACCCAGGCAAATGTTTCATTAAATATTTGTCAATCATCCTTATCCTGAAACACTGTGAAGACCTACCATACAGCGGCCTTAGATGCTGATGCATCTGTACATCCAGAGACGTCCTTCCAGGCAGTGATTTGCCCAGCAGGCAGCTGTAAACCAGTTGTCGGTTTCTTCTCCCACTAGTGTCTTTCACGCTTGTGTTTCATCCTACAAAAACTCTCCTTTTCTGTCTGTTACGAAGCCCTAGATGCAAGGATTATGAGCTGCAGCTCTTAGACAAGATACAGATGTACGTTAGGCCACTGTATCTGTCCTGCTTATTAAAGATGAAGCCCCATTTTATATATTTAGCCTTGATTTAGTTAACATTTCAAGCGAAAGATAAAATGCCTCATATCTACTTGAATAATAGATGCAACCAAAGCAATATCCAGTAATAGAGAATTATGTTACTTTTTAATCAAACTCTCTCTTGCTTTCTTCTTTTAAATTACAGATGATCTGTGCTATCCCAATATGTCACTCAGAAATGCAGCAATCCTGCAAAAGCACACATTTATAAAAAAAATGGAGAAACATCTTGTAATATTCATGCAGTAATGCTGTGCCTTTTTAAAGTTTCACTGTGTATTTTAAAGCAATTTCTTTCCAATGCCCTTGCTACCTAATTTGTCAAACAAATCCACAGTCCCGAACAAATCTGAAGGTGGACATATGTGTCCTTGTCTTGTTACTAATGTCCACTATTCCCATGTATTACAGTGGTTTATCAGCTTGTTCCTTTAAAGAATTTGACAGGAGTTTTTCTTGCCTTTGGCAATCCAGTTGCAGTCTCATTCTACATCTGTTTTGATTGTCAACCTAATTCTGGGAGCAGTCAAAAAACCTAGTCAGATCTCTCCTGAATATCTTGGCAGGTTATGGCTTATTTAGGCTACAAGTAGCTCTCTTGGAGCGGCATCCAAATATACTACAGATTGACTCATCCGAATATAAAACTCCTCCGTGTTTATAATTAGTAAAATGCACACAATCAGTAAAATGCCTCCAAAAGTTGCAGCATCTTCAGCCCATGTGAAGTTTCACCCTGGCCACTGCCAAGGCTTGATTCCTGCCTTGCTGCCTGCCTTGCTGCCTTCCATCTCGCAGCCTCAGCTGCACATGGGCTGATCTCTCCTCCAGCTGCAGCAGCAGCAGCAAGGTGAAGCGCGGGAGCTCTTCAGGGAAAGGAGAGCAAATTAAAGCTCACTGCAGGAAAGTTGTGCCCCTGGCACTCTGCTCATGCAACAGCTGCAGATACAACAACTATCATCTGACATTCTGACATATACGTTGAGCAAAGCAGCAAGCGAGCCAATGCCTACACAATATCGCGCAGGGCTCCAAGTCCCAGCCTTGAGCAAAACAGGTGTATGACATCCTGTTGCTAGTCTTCAGAGGTTATGGGTACGAGGAGAGACATCTGAGAGAGGAGCAGATGAAAATAACAAAGAAGGTTAAGGCTCAGGTTGACAAGCTCATTGATAATATTTTAGGTGGAACAGACCTGCACGTTGACTACAAATTGCTCCTAATGTCTCTTGTAGACTGCAGGCCACAGTCAAAGTGAAAATGGGCTCATTCATTACTTTATGCAAGCAAATCTCTGCGAAAAGGAACCGCCGTGACCCAGAAACTCCAGATGTCCTCCGGGGCCGAGGTTGCAAAGCTGTCTTGGTGCCAAAACAACAGCATTCTGTTGTGCAGCCGCAGCCTTCGTGCTTAGATGTAACTCGATGGGAGCAATGAAATCCTTCAGTAAATATTTTTGAATTTGGTGGAAAATCCTCTTGCAGCATTTTGCTTTTTAATGTTCTGAGACTAATTGATTATCTAATAGGAGGCAAGGACATTGCCAGGAAAGGCATTACTCTCGCGTTAGCATCCAGTACTTGGCTCTTTGTGAAATTTAACTGGGAAAAAAACCTCTGTCTTTTGAAGAAGAATGTTAAATCCAGTCATCTCAATTTTTACATTAGAGACATTATGGCCCAGAAACAGAACATCGGCTGCTGTTCCTCGAAGTTCATTGCTTCAAGTCACATAGCTCCCTAGGCTAATCAGCCTTTACTAAGTTGCTGTATTTTGGGGAGAGAAAACACGTATTAAAGTGAGGCCATGTCTACATAAAAGATGCTCGGAAGAGCACTGTTGGATATTAAAGTTAGCATCTGCTATTGTCTGGTTAACAATTGGCAATTACCATTAGTTTCCACTGTGGCTGATGGAGTCACAGATGGCTGATT
>NC_137743.1:2382500-2397500 GCF_963264785.1 Psittacula echo
TTAGGCTGTGCTGAGGTTTGTTCTGCAGCTCAATAATTCAAAAGTGTTCAAATGAGCTCTGCATTGGCAGGGTTATTGGTGCCCCTCCTAATCTTACAAAACACACTAAACTATAGAGCAGTATTTTGATTAAATTCTTCAACTTTCCATGATCCTAGACACTGTTTTATGCATGACCTTGAATGCACATAACCAGGAATTTTCAATTCACAGAGACCTTCTCTTTGCAAAATATGGTAAGTGCATCAGGAGCGGATGTCTAAGTAACAGCATCCAAAATTTAATCAAAGATCGCCTTGGACACCTGCAGAAAGTCAGACTCTCCCTCAGCGATATAACTTGCCAGAATACTCATTGCAGAGGTTGCCAGATAGGTGACTGAGTACAGAGGCTGAAATTACTTCCCTGGGCTTTCCTTTGTTCCACGGAGGTGCTAAAGTTTTCAGTGTTGCTGTTTATTATAGATGTCCTTTTAGTCCGCAGCAGCTCGGGTCAAGGCACGGCGGTGCCCAGGGTTGGGACCTCCACTGGCACCAAGGAGAAAACATTCCCTTAAAGGCCCTGAAAAGAGGATCCCAAAGATTCCCAGAGCAGAGAAAAGAAAATGGACAGATAAGCAGTGACCAGGGAAGTAATGGGGAGCAAGGCTTGGGGGTCTTCTCAGGGAAAGCCCCCCAGCAAATGTAGACACCAGGTGAGCTCTAAAAGTGGGTCACTCTCATCAGCACGACTTTCCCATACAGAAAAAAATGAAGAAAAACAATTAATTTATTCAACTCCCATTTAAATCACAGCAAGTCCTTTAACCCGTGACACTGGTGTGTCACAACGACCTCTGCTATACAGCTTCTCCCAGGAAGCCAGCACCAAGCTCCATCCAGGACCACCCTAAAACCAGCAAAGCCAGTTTTTCCATCTCTAGGACAATATCACTTCAAAACACTGAGTGTGGACCGGAAGGTGTTAGCAAATACATGGGAATTTGGATTTCTTTATGAGATACTCAACACATAAAATTGCTTGTGCTCTGCAAGACGCTAGTCTGCTTGTCTGGCAGGCAAAAACTCCAAGTTCAGGATTCAAACACTGGAACAATAAGCTCAAATACAACAGTTTGCAATGCAAGACCTCAGGTATCTTAAAGATTATGTTAAAGAGGAGACATTTATACTAGATATTAGGAAAAAATTCTTCCCTGTGAGGTGGCACAGGGTGCCCAGAGAAGCTGTGGCTGCCCCATCCCTGGCAGTGTTCAAGGCCAGGTTGGACACAGGGGCTTGGAGCAAGCTGCTCTAGTGGAAGGTGTCCGTGCCCATGGATGAGCTTTAAGGTCCTTTCCAACACAAACCAGCCTGGGATCCTGTGATTTACATCTGCTTATCCCCATTTTCTGCTCCACACCTTTTTACAGGCACCCTTGTTGCAAGAACAATGCCCTGCAGGAGTTGGGCAGAGCATGCAGTGGCATTAACCTATATGGCAATGCAGCTGTCAAAGCACAGCCCCATAAAGAAGCACATAGCATCAGAGCATACAACCATTTCAGCCAGCAGACAACATCAGGAGCAGCAAGCTGGAGGGGCACAAAACTGTGCTTTCATTCTTCCCTGCACAGCTATTCAGGAAGCAGAGGATGTTTCATCTAGAAACCACTTCTTTATTAGTATTCTACTCTAAACAGGCATTGAAACAACTCGATGCTAAGAAAGGATGGACTTAACAGAGCATTCATTTTTTTGTATTATTTTTTGTCTCCTCAGCACCTAGGCTGTTTCAAATTAAAGAGAATCCGGCTTCAGGAGGCAGTGCTATTTTAATCATTCCAATGTGTCCAGTACTGGAGATGAACTCAAAAGGTGAATATTAAAAGTAGTTGTGGAATTCAGTCACTTCACGAATGAACACATAATAGCCAAAGGCAAAACCGGAAGGCAACTTCACTTCCAATCAGTGTTTTCATTTTATTGAAACCAGATTGGAATTCCTGGAAAGAAGCCTACATATCACATCTTTAATACTAATTTTCATATACTCCAGTAAAACTGTCAGGGTGAATCAGTTGTTGAAGAAGGCTTCCTGTATAATTTACAGATGTACCTCCCTGTAGCCCGCGATTTCGTCCTGAATCAGAAACATGGTTTTGATCATGCTCACAGATTTCCTCTCACCTGCACAGGTTTTTCCTTGCCTCTAATTTGATTATTAAAATTGGACGTTTTATGACAAAGGTGGTGATAAAAATAAGCCAGCTGCTGTATACTCAGCAAGGCTTTACTTTAGGCACTTATATACATACACGTCTATAACTATGAGAGAAGCTGCGTGCCTGTACACAGATATACTGCCACAAATTCATCTTTTTAAGATGAAATAACACTCAGAAACCCAACCGCTCCTTCTATTCAGTGCAAACGTCTTCATCTTCCAAAAACATCAAAGAATCAATAAGCGGCAGAGGATTTCCAAAGGGAGATAACTATAACACTTGGATGAGGGCTCTAAGAGCCTTTTCTCCTAAGCCCCACGATAAACCCAGCGCGTTGTTTGTTTGAAGCGGAGTCCAACGAAGCCGTGTGGCCACCAGCCACCACGGCCACCTCTGAGGACACTCCGTTTTGCACTGATAGCTGCTCTTTTTGTTCCCTTGGGAGCCACCAGCCTGCCAAGACCTCCTGCCAAATCCCTTCCTTGCAAGCACACAGAGGAAAGAAGGGCGAGCGCACTCACATACCCCCCATGTCTGAATTCCCCAAGTGCTGCTGTAGAAAGCACTGTGCTATTCCCACTCTCTGGAAGGAGGGATGGAGTCGGTGGTGGGATGCAAGGGTCATTTTGCAGGGCCGTTATAGTGGTGTGTCTGCACTGCTCAGCTACAGGCGGTGTCAGCACTTCCATTAAAGCTCCATTAGTCTGGGGTTTATAACTCATCTGTAAGAATTTGCTCAGGCTGCAGAAACTTGGCAAACAAGGAGTGTATTGTGGGGGGCTTTTTGTTCCCTACCCCCCAGCTGTTAAAAGAAAACGACGTCTTGGCTGCCTTTTAAGCTTCTTTTGACACATGTATGAAATGTTTATTAGTTTTAGACATTTCTGTGCTTGCAAAACTCAAAATTATCTTCATTATGAAAAAGCGAAATGTAAGGAAGCTGGAGGGCACCTCTGGAGACTTCAATTCAAATCCTGATGAGGCCACAACTATAAATAAGAGCTTACTTGTCTCACAGTAGTCGCCATTCCTGGGCTTCACAAAACCAGGGCCTTGCATTGCCATGGGGGAAAGGTCTCCCTGTAATTCCTTGGACAAACAAGGCAGCACGAGGCAGGCTGGAAGAGTCAAGGGCAGATGGTGCAACTTGCTTGGCAAAACAGCCATTGTCTCCCCATGTGTTTTAGCATCACAGTGTCCAGCCGAAGGTGAAAGAAAATCTGAGCAGAACATTGCAATCTAGTATTAAATATCACAGGTTGTCTTTTAAGCATCTAATTATGGGAGAAGGAGGAGAGAAAATACAGGAAAGTAGCTGAGGAGCCAGTGTTTGAACAGCCAAGTATCACATACAACGTGTTCCTTCCGCTGAAAACTTATTTCAGCTTTTGGGGATGATAACATATTGCTGTCTCTCACTGCAAGTGGGACATTAGTGCCCTGGCTGGACCTGGCTCCCAGCAACTTAATACAGCAGGATGCTCCCGTTCATGCTTAACCCTACGTGATCAAACAACCTTACCTAAAATAAACCAGAATTCCACCAAGGTTACTCTTCACATGGTATATGGAAGATCCCAAAATATCCCCCTACTCCCAAATCCCCCTATGTAGATCCCCAAATGTCACACTTAAGACAGCAGGAAAAGCAGCAAGACAATTTTCGTGTACATGGCAATGATCAGTAATACGCTACAATACACGTATGCCAATTCCTCTTCATATTTTAAGTTCTGTCAGTACCATTTAGTTCATTGTATGATGGTTTGTTTTTATTTTGTCCAAATATAGGATTTTTTTCCTCTTCAATTTTAAAAGAAGTACTTTAAATATGTATCAGTACAAGGCTGGGTAGCAAAGTGGGTTAATGCACCAGCCTTTCACCTCCAGGGGCTTGGTTTCAGAATTGGGTTGGATGGCTGCTTGTCACATCACGGACTTGCTGCTCCCTGGCACAAATGGCATCAGGGATAAAATAACAGGTCACTGCAGGTCAAAACCACGGCACGATGTAAGAAACAAGGTTAGAAACTGCATAAACTCTGAACATTCAAATTAGATGCAGCCATTTCTCTTGTTGGATTTATACAGCAGAGCCTCCATATTTAAACTATATGGAAGAGGAGTAGAGGGTCTGTTTGTTCGTTCAACATACTGATGGAGCAGTGATTTTGCAAACACATACTGAAGTCTAGTCATAATCAGCAAAGCATGCAAACATACTCTGAGCTTCAAGGCTATGTTAAAGAGCATACTTGAACAAATCTGATATAGCTTAAAAACCTATAAACTTTCCATTTTTCATGTTGTAAAATTAACTTTGCACTATTTAGCATCAGACAAAAGCTGATAGTTGAATTAATGGGTTGCATTTCATCTAAACGGAAGAAAAGGATTCAGAGCTGCAGTAAATTCAAAAGCAGTATTTCCCACAGTATTTACACTAAGCCAGGCAGTAATACTCCATATCTTAATTTCTCCTTCCTCTTCTTTTATGCAAAATCCATCAAGACACACATTTGGAAATACTGAACCTCTGGCAAAATGCTTTTTAAGTCAATCTCTTCTTTATTTGTCTCAATGCCTTACATCTAAAGCCATTTAAAAGGCATCATCTGCGCACATAGAAAAGCAACATGATGCCTTTTAAGGTGGTGGGGGCCAGTGTAGTACCTACACCTGGAGTGGTGGGGTGCTGCGTCAGAAACTCACCGAACACCACGGCTGTGTGGCTGCCTTCATGCGCTCCAAGCCAATAACAACAATATCCCACGTCTCCTTCTGGAGCTCTTCCCTTCAGTACGTGACAGACATGTCCCAGGAGGTATCCAGCTCTCCCTGTGGAGTGGAAAATAGGAAGATATTGTTTATTCCTGTTGTGACAGAAGAAAGCCAAGAATTTTTAGGCATCCCAAGACTATTATCGTGGATCTCTTTCATTGCCTGCCTGCGCCTAGTCCCAGAGCCAGCCTTGCAGATGCACTGGAGTATACAGATCCCATTTGATCCCGAGAGATTGCTTCCACAGGAGTCTCCCAGGCGTTGTTCTAGGGTGACTCCCAAACCAAAACCTAATTTTCCTACTTATACTTCTAATTAAAATATCCTTTAATCTAGCCTGCATCAACCATACACAGCTGCTTTCTGCATTACTGTCACCCCTCTGAACAGCTTTTCCTCAGGCTCCTGAGCCCTGAATAAGAGGAGATTTGGCATTTCTTTTTCCAGTGTTTCAGCAACTTTGAGCTCCTCTCAGTGGATGGATGGAAATTAGGATAAAGGCGTTTATAGTGCATGAGCAAAAACCCCACCAAAGCCTAGCACTTAAAAGGCACCAATCTAGAGCTATGCCTTAAACCAGGAAAAGGGTAAATACTCACATTTGTCTATCAAATGCAACTTCAATAATCATCAGCGACTAGCTCATGATCCCCCGGGGAAGACAGGGACATCTCCATTAGCAATCCAAGGGCACTCACTGTGGCACAGCCCTAAATACCTTCTGGAGTAACTCTTCCATGCTGAGAGGATAAAAGAAGAAAGCAAGAATAATTCCGTGTAATGATAAGGAGAACACAAAACCCCCCCAGATGTATCAGAAGTTTAACACAAGTCTGTAACCCATGGCATTCACAACAGTGCTTCTTACAGCATTTTTGTTTCACCAGCTCCTAAAAGCCACCACACTCAGAGACTGAAGATTAAGTCCTCAGCCAAGTCTCAGATTTATTCATCAGTTCTTCTGTCCAGACATCCTTTATTTGGCATTCCCTTTAAATCTATGTTAGGGACATTCTTATGAGCTATCTTAAACTTGGAACCTGGAAATAAGATGATCTACATCAAGGGAAGACCTGAATTATTGCCATGGAAGTGACAAACTCCATGCAACAAATTTGATCAGGAATGTGGTAATGACTTAAGTTTGGCATCACCATGAGCAGATCTGCATTTGGATTGATTGGCATGGCATGAAACTCAAGAGTCCCTAAGGGAAACAAAAAGCTTTCTTGCCTCATTTCCTCATCCAAGACCTTAAAGCTCACCCAGTTCCAACCCCCTGCCATGAGCAGGGACACCTTGCACGAAAGCAGGTTGCTCCAAGCCCCATGCAACCTGGCCTTGAACACTGTATTTTTCCTCACACATGTCTTGAAGCTGGAAGGCAGCATGGGTGCAGGACCAACACAGCAACATTTATCATTATGCTCCCAAGACTAAGTTTCTTAAATCGACTAAAGCATTAATCTAAGAGGTCAGTCTGGAAATGACTCACCTTCTACACAGCCAGGGCACATGTAAGCTGAAATGCCACCAGGGAAAAGCTGATTGAACGACAGAGCTAATTCTATCATCCCCACAGTTCATACCAGTCTGACAAGGAGAGACAAGTACAGAGAAAACAAAACACAAAATACGGCACAATGACAAATTCTCACTCATGGGAGTGACCAAGGAACCCAAACCTGAGACAGACCAAGAAGCATCTTGAGGAACAAGAATCCAAGATTTCATCTGAACATCAAAGTTCCAACTGCTAAAAGGATGGATCCTGGGAGTCATTCTTCAGTAGTGCCTTATCATAAAGCAAAAATAAGATTTTGGACCCCAAGGCACACAAGCAACTGTCCTTCTGCTCCAGATCAATCCAAATCCTTGTTTCAAGAAGAAGGTGATGCAATTGTCCATCAGGGAAATGGTGCTGGAGGACAAGAGGCGTCTTCCATGGGGAGTGATCTGGAGGGAGAGATCCAGCAGGGTTGGGGAACATGCCCCTCTGGATGGTCCCACTTGCAGGATGGGTAACAGGGTGCTAGCCTCTACCTCTAGCCTGGGTTTTGGCGACTGAGCTTTGGCCACCAGCAGTGCCTGTAAGAACCCCATTACACAAGACAGTGAGGCAAGAAGGACAGGCTGCAATGCTGCCACCTTCGCTGTGTCCCTCACTGTAATTTGCAAACCTCAAGAGCTACTTCTTCAAACTGCAATCAGTTTTTCCTCCCTTAACTTTGGTTTCCAGTGCCTAAAACAAGCTGGCCTGGGGCTGGCAGCAAGCGTTGTGCATTTTGGAGTAGGATAAGGACAGCTTTTGTCCTGGCTCTGGAGGGCAGCCAGAGCAGAGGCTCCTGGATGGAAAGACGTGTGCCTTGAAAAGGCAGCATTTTGTCATGTTTTCCCCTTCTTGGTTAGTGTCTAATATCACATCTCGGGTCACCCAGTGCAGACAATGAAGACGAAAATCCCACAAACCCTGTGAACAGTTGCAGAAGGAAAGGAAAAGAAAAACTAAATTAATCCCAAGACCTATTTTCCTAAACTTAAATCTCCCTCAGAAAACATATCAAACCAGCCAGCACCCAGCACTGCGAATAAAATTATCAGCCTCAATAAATATTTCATGCTCCCATTCTAATTGCCAAAAAACCAGTTAATTTCAGAAGCAAAGGGGTTTTTTTTTCATCCTCATTTTTAAACCCTTTCCATAATGACTGAATGCCTAATATGAAATTGATAAATTTTTAAAAGGTTTCTTTGAGTCAAAAAAAGAAAACCCAGAGAAATTCAAAGCCGAACTTCAGCACAAGACCACAGGGAAGTCTATAATCTTTAGTCGGACGCCTGGCACACCACCGCTCTGGCCGGTGCCAGCATTGCATTCTGACAGAACAAGTGTTGCATGAGATGTGAAGGATGACTCCGGTCTGCCGAAAAACCCTGGAGCAGGTGTTCCTCATCCTCATTTGCAATGGAGCATGGCCCCTGGCTCAGTGAGCTGGAGCAAATGCGCTGGCAGGACCCATCATGTACCTGCGTGCTGAGATGCACTAATGATAATGGATGCAGGCCTATTAACCACCCCATTTGTAATGGCACACAACGTTGATTGCTCAGGGAGTGAGTCAGCGGCTTTCCAAGAGGGAGAAGGGAATGCCGGGAACCCATGATCCTTTGTGCATCCCTTCTGCTCTGCTGGGTGTACAACTCTGTTAGTCTTTATTTAATAATACAAATGAATACATGATTTGCTACATGATTATACATGAAGATAAGTCACTTTGGGCAGCGCAGCATCCGCCTTGTCGTGTTGGGCAGTGGATCAGCTCCACTTCTCCATTATTATCTTTTGCTGGGGTGGGATGAGGTTCCTGGATAGGGCTTAATCTGAGAACTACCAACTCCATGGCAAAAGGGTCCAACAAGCACATGGAAACTCTGAGGTTTACAGAAGTCTCCTGCTTATCTTTGAGTGAATTTTTCAGGGCAGCTAGGGAAAAAGGTGCTGTTCGCCACTCAGCATTCATTGCCTTGCTTTCCTTGGGAAAGAAAATCCTCCAAGGATAACCTTTAAAAACATACACCCAGACTGCATCGCTGTTTGTGTTGCTCTTAAATAACTGCTTTATACAAACCATTCTTGCTGAAAGCCTGCGCCCCCCGTTTGTGGAATAACAAGGCAATTCAGAAAGGACACAGTCGTTAATAAAGAGACCACATTAGAGGTAGGTACTTGACTGCATGGCCAACCTAGTTAAATAGTCACTTTTGGGCCAAAATATTGCAATCAGCAGAATACACTGTAATTATTATTGTAAACTTAACTACTGGATGTGCTGGGTTCTTGGCAAAGCCAAAGGAGCTGCTTACCCTGTCTGCATCGCGGCAGCTCTGCAGTGATTCCTTTGCAAAATGTGCAAGAAGGCTCTTTTGTTACACTTTGCAAAATAAACCATTTGGTTGCCAATTTAGTCTATAACAGGCAACTGCCTCCAATTATTTTGCTTGATAAAGTGCTGGGGCTTTTTGTGCATAGCAGGCAATATATGAAAATAAAGAAGAGCAGATCTTACCTGAAGTTATAACAATCACCTTGTATAAGCGTGATTCCCATCGCGATGCTTCATGTGTGAAGCTCTGTAAGCAGGAAAAAAACAATTTGTGCACATAAGTTCCTAGATAACTGCATCAAAATTGTCTGGCACATTCTGGTGGCTTTACATCACTCCAAGAATGCAAACAACTGTAAATACGGCTTAAAAGTTGATTTAATTAATTAGTGGAGCAGTTCTGTATCTAAAAGTGCGAGGTAACTGCGTCCCATCAGCCAGACTGGATCCAGTCTTCCCATGGCCAGGTAAAGGCCACAAATAGATGTCTGCAGAGATATATGCTAAAGCAATCATATTATGGGAAATTGTGTCTGCTGGCCCGTGATATATTCTATCTGTAGAGGTAGAGTTCACAACAACTGAGTGTGAGAAGAATGAAGAGCGGAGATTTGGCCATTAAATGCAACATCTCAATATTAGCAATTAGCCATATAATATTTTACTGCTCCGATTTTGCCCTTGCTCAGCTCCTTGCTTGAAAGACCAGACTTGGCAACCCAATCTCCCACCCCCATATACACACAAACCACTCTGCTGGCAGTCACACTGCAGTCATCAAAGGGGCTGGAATTTCTCTATATGTATTGTATGGTATATTTCAAAGGATTTTTTTTTCATGCACAGTATATCAATACTCAATGTGGGAGTAATTTAACTTCTTAATTTATTGCAGCAGTAACAGCATTTTCAAACTGGTCATAAAATATTCTTGTACTCTTCTAATCTGGGTTTTCAATGTTCTATAATGGGAATTCTATGAATAATATTGGGAAGTGAGAGATATTTTATACGGTATCTCTAAGGGAACAGTGTTATTGCATAAAAGTTAGGTGACATGGGAGAGACTGATAGAGGTGGTGTTTAAAAAAAATTTACCCTTCAGGATTTGTCACATGAATAATAATGATTTAGTGACATTTTTCCTTCCTAAAAATCAAATCAACTGTAAGATAGGGTTACAAAAAGTATATTCTAATTATGGATGCCTCCAAACCATATAGAGCAAACACAGCTAGTAACAGCTATCTAATGGCCATTGCAAACTATTCAACTACCCTCTCTTGTCCAGTTTTGAATATATTCTTACTGCAGTTTTTGTATCTTGCTATTATTATTAGTGAGATTGAGGTCCTGCTGTAGGACATATCTCATAAATGCAGCTACAGGCACCTGCAGGAAGGATTTGCATTCACCTCCCACCACCAATAGAGGGAAAAGGACAGAGGAGAGGAGAACGACTGTCCTCTCCCATGCAGGGCTGGAGGTGGGTTTGCCTCAGTCCCAGAGGAGGGTCTGCACCAAGCCAAGTACCAAACCTCATCCCATGTTGCTTCTTAGCAAGCAAGATGCTTTGCAAACACAGGATGCAAAATTAAAGCTGTCTTTGCACAAGAGGTCTGTGTGGATGCTCAGGGGTCCTGGCACCATGGTACAGCACTCCCAGCAGTGCTCGCGTGCCTTCCCTGGAGATTGTTTTCCGAATTCCCTTTCAAGGATATTTGTCCTCTGATACTCCCTGGAGGTCAACCACAGCCTGCCTATCACCCTTTTGATTGGCACAAGATTCTGCCTTGGCTGCGAAGAGAACCTTGTCTTCCTCTCAATCGATGCTCAGCCCTGAGCTCTCTTGCTTTGCAGAAGCATCACAAGCAGCAGGTCTGAAGTAGTGCGGATTGCCATCGCCTCCTTGCCCCATCAGTACCCACTGCCAACAGCTCCAGCCTCAGAACAGCACCCTGAGCTCCACCACCCTGCACACCCTGACCCCAGTTTTCATATGAGCACATCATTCCTTTGCATTTTTGGAGCAGCAGGTTTCATGTTATTGTGCTTTCTGGTTTTTTGCTCTCCTGGTGAAATTTATTGTTGTAAAGCGCCCTGAGCACACTGGCAGGGAAAGGCAATTACCCAGCATTTCCAGTCTCGGAGAAGTGTAATTGTGATATATATGTGCACTACCTTCCAACACAGTCCTACGGCCTGAGCCTCATCTTTCCAATTCAGCACCGTGGTCTTGATGCACTCTGTCCGGTTGCACCCTGCAGATGGGGGCTGTGTCCAGGCTTCTGCACTTTGAAATAACCTTAAACATTCAGACACAAGTTATGGACTTGGGGTCCAGGTACAATGTGCAATGGAGTAACGATTGGCATCAATTGTTTCAACTCACTACAGTATAGTTATATTCACATGATTTAAGTAAGAACTCACCCTGAACCTTGTCGTTGGTGTACAATTAGGGGATGCTGGGAGTTTTTTGGTTAAGCTATTTTCCAGGGAACCAGCCACTCGCTGAACCTAAAGTGTCTCACGGAGCATCAAAAGCTCACCAACACACTGAACCAGTTCCTGATTCTCTGTGCCCCAGCTTTCAGAGAGTCACACAAAATAAGTCAAACCCAGCAAGCTCAGGCTGTCAGGGCAGAGCCACCGTCCCAGGGCTGATATACAGCTCAGACACATCCATCCCAACACAAAACAAGAGGGTTGCATGCTTGAGCCCACCCCGATGAAGAAAACTTTTCTAATCAGCCCCTTAACAGCTCTTCTGGTATGTACTAAAAGCTCAAAAATAATCGTGAATGAACCAGCAGCTTCTTCCCAGCTTACCCTGATGGTGAAGGAAGCAACGCACAGGATCTTACTGGGGCACCAAGCCCAAAGAATGGGCATTTCTAGGGCGGATTGTCACACCATGTGTGTTTCTAAGGTCTAAAAGGATCCATACATGAATCACTGTTCTGATGCACACTCATTTTTCCTCTTGTGTTTTTATTTACTGCCATTTCATCGTTTGTTCAGAAACAAAGCACACAGAATGAACCACGATTGCACAAGGGATGGCATGGAACCGAATCAAAGGTCCATCCATCCCAGCACCCATCCCTGCCTTCAGCCCAGAGCCAGAGGACAGCAAGAGCTGGAGCAGGGAGGAACGTTCCCTACAGCTGTGCTCCCAGTTCCCAGAGTTTTCAGTAACACAGAGTCCTGCCCGGATAACTTTTGGCCCACGCTCCAAGCTTTTAGTCCTCACATTGCCTCATGTCCTACACAGAAGCCACCCCACACCCTTGACCTGCCTTGTGGCCTCAGTCTATAACCAGATGGAAGGACTGCAGGTGTATATACTCTATATACTTCTCTATGTGAAAGTTCATGACAAGCTTATATACCCGTGTTACAGTGCTTTTTTTATCTTTCCTAACATTTCTTCATATTATTTGTCTATTTTTCCTTCCCTTTCACTGCCACTGAACACACTGCATGTACACAAGAGCATGTGTACAAATGCCCAAGCCTGGACTCGACTATCCCGAAACCACTATCTCCATTCCCTCCAATCATTAATTTTTTACACAAGAAATGCCAAACAGCTGGAAGCTTGGCAAGAATAGGTTATGCACTGACTTGAGAAGGATACAAGACGGATGCAAAGGACAGGTGGCAGAAATTCCCCCTATTTTCACCATCAGAGGGTTTCACATCAATTCAGTATTTTCTGCAAGACCTGAAGTACGCCTGCTGCTTGGTCTGAGACATGAAGGATCTCGTGTCTGCTTTCATGTGTGCTAGCCCTGCTGTATTCTCCTGGCTGTGTAGCACAGCTGGGCTTTAGTTACCTCTAACGCTGCCCAAAGGCAGCAGGGTTCCAGCTTCGTATACACAGGTTTGCTTATGTGCACACCCACAGACACATACATACGCATGCATGGAAATCTTTCTCCAAGAGAAAGGAAATTCCCAGGCAAAGAGAAGCCTCCAAGGTTACCAACAGCACAGGTTAATTGACATTTTTTCAGTGTCACTGCTTATGCCTTCTGGTGTAGATAAGGCTGAGAGGAATGATAATTTCCCTGCCTGGCTACCCGTTTCCAGAGCTGCTGGTCAATGGCAAAACATCTGGAGCTCAGTGAGAGCTCCCTTCACAGATTAAGAAAACTGGATTTCTACGGGTTTCATCAAACCTGAGATGTTCCAAACGACATTTCAAGCTCAACTCAATTACTTCTTGGACAAAACCCCCCACTTCTTCAAGACAAAAACATTTTCCTGGAACATGTCCAAGCTTTCTATATGCCAAAATGTGAAGTTAAGCTCAAGGGAGAATGAAGTACCTTTGGCACATCTGCTGAAACTAGGGGAACTGTGTCTCTGGCTATGGTGAAGGAGGAGGAATGTAGCAACTTAAGCCTGCTTTCTGGGGTCAGGAAACACACAGAAGAAGTGATGAAAAACAGCCCAAAGCAAGAGGAGAGCGATTTAGTTTCTCTTCCACGAGGCAGCTTCAGCAGCTCAAGGAAGGGAAGGGGTGGGGGAGGAAGATAAAAACAGGAAAGCTAGAAAGAAAAATGAATGAACAGAAAACAAAGGTAGCTTGGTGGGGTTTGGGGTTGTTTTTCCTTTCCCATCTGCAATGGCTTTTGTAGAGATTTCAAAATCAAGAAGAGAGAAATCGGATCAAAAACTCCGAGCAGATTCTCTTGTAGCTGAAAATACCATTGGCACCTCTCCTAAGGATAGGCCAAGAAACACATGATTCCTCGCTATTGTTACAGGAGGGTTTTTCCTTGAAGTCCAGCTAATCCATTCAGGGAGCAGGCTCACAGGGGCAATGGGCCAAGATCCATTGCTCCGAAAGCTCTGAGAAAGCAACCCAAAACCATGGTGTGGTGCTGCTGTAAGGGTTGGTGTCTTATCCCTCCGCATGAGACAAAGGATTAGTGTGCTTATCTGGGAGCAGCAAGTGAGCTTCAGCCACGGTGCTGTGGCACAAGCCCTCATAGGCATCGGCGACGGGCAGCAAGGAGGAATAAAAGGAGGAGGAAACAGAAATCAATCAGCAGAAGCCCTTGGGAAAGGGATATTTTGAGGCTCTTGGCTCCAGCGGTATGTTCGGTGCGGTGCGGAGGGCTGCGGCACAGCGAGGCTGGTGAGCAGAGCAAGGGACAGAAGCGCGCACCAGCGGGGCCCTTGGTTCATGAACCTGTCAAGTCTAAAAGCCTGTTTATGCTTAGCCAGTCTGCTGGAAGCACATCTGCTAATATCCACTAAAGAGAAAAATGGTGTAGGGAATATGTGGACGCCTTCTCTGCCTTGCTTGGGAAGCCAAGTACCAAGGACACAATATTCTGCTTAGGGGAGGAAACAAGGTGAGTGAGCCCTGGAAAGTACTGTGAGAAGCTGCCAAGAAAACAGGAGTAGGGGTAGACGGAGGGGGGAAAATACCCCAAGTCAAGCTCAGTGTTATTAGTTCAAGCCTTCCAAGGAGTACTACATACCATGGCAGGGTGAGCGACGCCCAGGCACTTTCATCCCCACCTGGTAGCCTTGTGGTCCCAACACCAGCATCAGGCACCTGACAAGATGTACTATGACAGCTCAACAAAAGCCATTTATCAGGGAGGGTGCAACAGCAAATGTATGAAGGACAAAGCACTTGCACCCGTGTATCAGATGCTCCGAGCTGATAGCAAACGCCAAGCAAGAGCAGCTCCTACAGTCACTCAGATGGAGCTGCAGAAGTCCCACATAAGACTAAACATGCAGTGCCCTGCTCCAAAACCACCCAGGGCAGCTGCTCCCACAGCCCCTGTGTAAAGCTCTTTGACAGTGAGTAACTTCACATGTTACATCAACCTCAGTACTTAAATAATGACCAAAAAAACCTAAGAGGCTGCAATTAACCACATAGAGCCTGAAATAGCTAAGAAAAAAATATGGGAAAAATATAGTGTCTACAGTTTGGGATTAGAAAGTTTGTTCTATTATTAGGGGTATTTTTAAGGAAACATCCTGACAAGCATTTGGGGTGGTCAGCAGCCATGACCAGAGGGCAAGGGAACAAGCAATGCCCAACTCTTTCTCTGCTTGTCTTTATAAATTCAGTTAGTGAGAACCGTCAGGAGG